>NW_024345706.1:0-453 GCF_902729225.1 Pteropus medius | reverse complement strand
CGTCACCTGCCTGTCACCTGCCTGTCCCTGCCTGTCACTCGCCAGCACCGCGGGAGCTCTCCTCTGGGGACATCTCTAGCCGCGTGGGGGGCTGGGCGGCGCTGGCCCCTCCACCTGGAGCTGGGCTGCGGCCGGCAGAGGGACAGTGCTGGGTTTTGGGGCGAGGTTCTCCCTGTCCTGCTTCTGGCGGAGTCACCCGGAGGCCGAGTCCTCCTCCAGGTGACGTTTCCCCAGGACGAGAGACGAGAACCACCGTCCCCACTAGTCACGCGCCTCGCTTGTCCCGGGGCCTTCGGGCGTCGTGGAGCTGGGTGTCCGGGGCCCGCACCTGCAGACACCCCGCCTCCCCCGCCCCCGCCCCCGGCGCCACAGGCCCAGCTGCTCGCGGGAAAGGGCGACAGGGAGGTGGCACCAGGTGGGGGGACGGTGGGGAATGGTGGGGGGGTGGGGCAC
>NW_024345705.1:0-4364 GCF_902729225.1 Pteropus medius | reverse complement strand
TTCACGGCCCTCCCGGCTTCTGGGGCTCTGAGGCGGTGCTGTCGGCTCAATCTCTTGGTACTGGGGCACAGTTGCAGAAGCACTCACTGACACTTTGAGCCCCTTAGAGGTACAACGGAGTACAACCATGTCTCATTCTCTGTATCCTCGTGCAGAGCTCCAGCCCACCCACAGACAGCGGACCCAGGAGGCTTTGGCCCCTCCCTCCGTCCCTGGAGGCCGTCACCATGAAAGAGGTCAGTTGGGGACACTGCAGACAGCTGTGGGTCCGAATTCGGCCTCCGTGCCTTAGGAGCTTTGCGATCAGCTCTTTGAGCCTTTCATTTCTTCATTTTGAATGCGTCCACAGGGACCATTACGACCATCCCAGGCAGAAAGGTGAGGGAGAGGGAGGTGTCTGCTTCTGTCCTGAAGTCTGATTTCCACTGCGGAAAGCGAGAAGGAGCCGTGCCTGAGGAAGGAGCCCCAAGGCCTCCGGGATGAAAAGAGATCATGCTGAATTGTGGCTCTAGAACGCCTGGTGTCCACACTGCGCGGAGGTGGAGGTGCTAGCAGCGGCCTGTCTTCTGTGGTAGACCAGGGGTCCACGCAGTTTTCCTTCGAAAATCCACCATATACATATATATGCATATAGATGAACATATATATGCATATATATGTATATGGTAGATCTGGCAAAAGCTCTCTAGTGACGTCCATTTTGAGCCGGAACTGCAGACTTCCGAGATACGGCTCACTTGCGGCAAATTCACGGCCCTCCCGGCGCCTCGGGGCTCTGAGTGTGATGCTCGGTCGTCTGCGGGTACTGGGGTACAGAAGTTGCAGAAGCACTAACTGACACTTTGAGCCCCTAGAGGTACAAACGGCGTGTCATTGCTCTCTGTATCCTCAGGGCGCAGAGCTCCAGGCCACCCACAGACAGCGGACCCAGGGAGGCTTTGGCCCCTCCGTCCCTGGAGGCCGTCACCCGCTGGAAAGAGGTCAGTTGGGGGACACTGCAGACAGTTGTGGGTCTGATTTCGGCCTCCGGGCCTTATGAGCTTTGCGATCACCTCTTCGAGCCTTTCATTTCTTCATTTTGAATGCGTCCACGGGGACCATTACGACCATCCCAGGCAGAAAGGTGAGGGAGAGGGAGGTGTCTGCTTCCGTCCTGAAGTCTGATTTCCACTGCGGAAAGCGGGAAGGAGCCGAGGCCTTAGGAAGGAGCCCTGGGGCCCCTGGGATGAAAAGAGATCATGCGGAATTGTGGCTCTGGAACGCCCGGTGTCCCCACTGCGGGGAGGTGGAGGTGCTAGGAGCGGCCTGTCTTCTGTGGTAGACCAGGGGTCCACGCAGGTTTCCTTCGAAAATCCACCATATACATATATATGCATATAGATGAACACATATATGCATATATATGTATATGGTAGATCTGGCAAAAAGCTCTCTAATGACGTCCATTTTGAGCCGGAACTGCAGACTTTCGAGATACGGCTCACTTGCGGCAAATTCACGGCCCTCCCGGCGCCTCGGGGCTCTGAGGGCGATGCTCGGTCGTCTGCGGGTACTGGGGTACAGAAGTTGCAGAAGCACTCACTGACACTCTGAGCCCCTAGAGGTTCAAACGGCGTGTCATTGCTCTCTGTATCCTCAGGGTGCAGAGCTCCAGGCCACCCACAGACAGCGGACCCAGGGAGGCTTTGGCCCCTCCGTCCCTGGAGGCCGTCACCCGCTGGAAAGAGGTCAGTTGGGGGACACTGCAGACAGCTGTGGGTCTGATTGCGGCCTCCGGGCCTTATGAGCTTTGCGATCACCTCTTCGAGCCTTTCATTTCTTCATTTTGAATGTGTCCACGGGGACCATTAGGACCATCCCTGGCAGAAAGGTGAGGGAGAGGGAGGTGTCTGCTTCCGTCCTGAAGTCTGATTTCCAATGGGGAAAGCAGGAAGGAGCAGAGGCCTTAGGAAGGAGCCCCGGGGCCTCTGGGATGAAAGAGATCATGCTGAATTGTGGCTCTGTATCGCCCAGTGTCCACACTCCGGGGAGGTGGAGGTGCTGGGAGCGGCCTGTCTTCTCTGGTAGACCTGGGTCCACACAGGTTTCCTTCGAAAATCCACCATATACATATATATGCATATAGATGAACATATATATGCATATATATGTATATGGTAGATCTGGCAAAAGCTCTCTAATGACGTCCATTTTGAGCCGGAACTGCAGACTTTCGAGATACGGCTCACTTGCGGCAAATTCACGGCCCTCCCGGCGCCTCGGGGCTCTGAGGGCGATGCTCGGTCGCCTGCGGGTACTGGGGTACAGAAGTTGCAGAAGCACTCACTGACACTTTGAGCCCCTAGAGGTACAACCGGCGTCTCATTCCTCTCTGTATCCTCGTGCAGAGCTCCAGCCCACCCACAGACAGCGGACCCAGGGAGGCTTTGGCCCCTCCGTCCCTGGAGGCCGTCACCAGCTGGAAAGAGGTCAGTGGGGGGACACTGCAGACAGCTGTGGGTCTGATTTCGGCCTCCGTGCCTTATGAGCTTTGCGATCACCTCTTCGAGCCTTTCATTTCTTCATTTTGAATGCGTCCACGGGGACCATTACGACCATCCCTGGCAGAAGGTGAGGGAGAGGGAGGTGTCTGCTTCCGTCCTGAAGTCTGATTTCCAATGCGGAAAGCAGGAAGGAGCAGAGGCCTTAGGAAGGAGCCCCGGGGCCTCTGGGATGAAAAGAGATCATGCTGAATTGTGGCTCTGGAACGCCCGGTGTCCACACTCCGGGGAGGTGGAGGTGCTGGGAGCTGCCTGTCTTCTCTGGTAGACCAGGGTCCACACAGGTTTCCTTCGAAAATCCACTATATACATATATATGCATATAGATGAACATATATATGCATATATATGTATATGGTAGATCTGGCAAAAAGCTCTCTAATGACGTCCATTTTGAGCCGGAACTGCAGACTTTCGAGATACGGCTCACTTGCGGTAAATTCACGGCCCTCCCGGCGCCTCGGGGCTCTGAGGGCGGTGCTCGGTCGTCTGCGGGTACTGGGGTACAGAAGTTGCAGAAGCACTCACTGACACTTTGAGCCCCTAGAGGTACAACCGCCGTCTCATTCCTCTCTGTATCCTCGTGCAGAGCTCCAGGCCACCCACAGACAGCGGACCCAGGGAGGCTTTGGCCCCTCCGTCCCTGGAGGCCGTCACCCGCTGGAAAGAGGTCAGTGGGGGGACACTGCAGACAGCTGTGGGTCTGATTTCGGCCTCCGTGCCTTATGAGCTTTGTGATCACCTCTTCGAGCCTTTCATTTCTTCATTTTGAATGCGTCCACGGGGACCATTACGACCATCCCAGGCAGAAAGGTGAGGGAGAGGGAGGTGTCTGCTTCCGTCCTGAAGTCTGATTTCCACTGCGGAAAGCGGGAAGGAGCCGAGGCCTTAGGAAGGAGCCCCGGGGCCTCTGGGATGAAAAGAGATCATGCTGAATTGTGGCTCTGAATCGCCCAGTGTCCACACTCCGGGGAGGTGGAGGTGCTGGGAGCGGCCTGTCTTCTCTGGTAGACCAGGGTCCACACAGGTTTCCTTCGAAAATCCACCATATACATATATATGCATATAGATGAACATATATATGCATATATATGTATATGGTAGATCTGGCCAAAAGCTCTCTAGTGACGTCCATTTTGAGCCGGAACTGCAGACTTTCGAGATACGGCTCACTTGCGGCAAATTCACGGCCCTCCCGGCGCCTCGGGGCTCTGAGGGCGATGCTCGGTCGTCTGCGGGTACTGGGGTTCAGAAGTTGCAGAAGCACTCACTGACACTTTGAGCCCCTAGAGGTACAAGCGGCGTCTCATTGCTCTCTGTATCCTCAGGGTGCAGAGCTCCAGGCCACCCACAGACAGCGGACCCAGGGAGGCTTTGGCCCCTCCGTCCCTGGAGGCCGTCACCCGCTGGAAAGAGGTCAGTTGGGGCACACTGCAGACAGCTGTGGGTCTGATTTCGGCCTCCGGGCCTTATGAGCTTTGCGATCACCTCTCCGAGCCTTTCATTTCTTCATTTTGAATGCGTCCACGGGGACCATTACGACCATCCCAGGCAGAAAGGTGACGGAGAGGGAGGTGTCTGCTTCCGTCCTGAAGTCTGATTTGCAATGCGGAAGCAGGAAGGAGCAGAGGCCTTAGAAGGAGCCCCGGGGCCTCTGGGATGAAAAGAGATCATGCTGAATTGTGGCTCTGGAACGCCCGGTGTCCACACTCCGGGGAGGTGGAGGTGCTGGGAGCGGCCTGTCTTCTCTGGTGGACCAGGGCTCCACACAGGTTTCCTTCGAAAACCATATACATATATATATGCATATAGATGAACATATAT
>NW_024345704.1:0-358 GCF_902729225.1 Pteropus medius | reverse complement strand
GGCGTCCTGCGCATTAAGCAAGGCGGCGTGGGGCACCCCAAGGGTGAGGCCCGGGTCCCAGGCAAGGGTGAGGCTCTTAACGTCCCGGCAGAGAGGCCCTTGTATTAGGCCGCCCACGCGCCCACCCGGGACCCGAGGCCCAGCGGGGGCCACTCACCGGAGCTGGGACGGTGACTCGTTTCCGCTTCCGGGTTACAAGCCTCTCCTTCGGATCCCAGGCGTGACCACCAACGACAGCCCCTCGGTTCTGTCCCCTCCGTTTCCGGATTAAACGAACTGACGTCACACGCCCCGCCCGCACCCGGAATGCTGGGAGGCGGCAAGAACGCGCGTGCGCAAACGCTCGGAAACGGGCCTG
>NW_024345703.1:0-442 GCF_902729225.1 Pteropus medius | reverse complement strand
GCGCGCACACACACGCACGCACACGCGCACGCACACACACGCGCACACACACGCGCACACGCACACACATGCACACACACCCGTGCACTCTCAGTGTGCCCTGGGCAAACAGCACAAACAGGAACCAGGAAGTGACCACGCGCCCAGCAGCTCACCTGACCCGGCAGGTATATAAGGGCCCTCGGCTCAGGAGGCTCCACACCACACCTGACCACCTCCCTCTCTGCCTGCTCCTCTGACCCGCTGCATCCTCACCCACCAGAACCATGAGCTGCTGTGGCTGTTCCGGGGGCTGTGGCTCCAGCTGTAGGGCCTGTGGCTCCTGCGGGGGCTGTGGCTCCGGCTGTGGGGCCTGTGGCTCCTGCGGGGGCTGTGGCTCCGGCTGCGGGGGCTGTGGCTCAGGCTGCTGTGTGCCCGTCTGTTGCTGTAAGCCCGTATGCTG
>NW_024345702.1:0-54010 GCF_902729225.1 Pteropus medius | reverse complement strand
GGCCTGGAGAATGAAAGACCAAGATCAGGGTGGAGCATGGTCGAGTTCTGGTGAGCACCTTCCTCTGCGTTGCAGAAAGTTATCATATCTTCCTCAAACAGTTGAAAGGGATTGGGAGTGCTACGTGGGGTCCCTTTGGAAGGGCACTGATCCCGAATTCCTGAGGGTTCCACTCTATGGCTTAATTACATTCCAAAGGTCCTAGCTTCTAATACGAGTTTGTGCTGATGTAACTGCTCAAGTGTAACAACTATTGGTTTGATTAGAAATTCCTTGGGATGATTGCCGAGTAAAATCTGACGTTGAACATGATATTTAATCGCATTGAACTTCTCCATGTCCCTTAAGGGAAAGTCATTAAGAAGACATAACCATGCTTGAAAATATATGGAATATGCGTAATACGGTCAACCATGAGCACCACTGTTGGCACTGTCACTGGATGCTATTTAAATACACAATAGCAACCATAAGAAAGGCTCCACAGTAAAGTGGGAAAAAAGAGAACAGTCAAGGGAACATCAGACCAGTGCAGAGTCAGAGACAGGAAGAAGCCTCACAGCTGTAGCTGTAGAAAGTCACAGCAGGAAAGCGATCTGGGCCTTAAAATAATGGTGATGAACAAAGGCCCACCGCTATTCACATCACTCTTCTCACAACTTAAAGATTCCACAATGGAGGTTGCTGAGGGTCAAGAGCCCACGGAAAAACCGAACCAAGGTAAAAAAAACATTGAGAGATAGTTCAAGAACTGTGAAGAATGCTCCTGACGTGGGTGAAATACTTCTGAGCACGTGTAATCCATTTCCTCGTACACAGCTGAAGAAATGGTTTCTAGGCATGTGACTGATACCCTCTAAAGTAGCAACGTTCAGTCGTTTTATTACTATGTGTGAGAAATACACATTTTGCACAGAATTCAAAAGACATATCAATACATACGTGCACGTACATGTATGGAGTATATTTTCATATTTTAGGTGTTGCTCAGGCTAGTATTTCTTTTTTCATGTTTTCTCATTCTTTCAAAACAGAGTTCCTGGCCTACAAAATTAATCTTCTGACCTCTTATGAATACAAACCACTGTTTTATGAACAAGAAAGTCTTTTCACAGAACATCCACAATAACTAACAAATGTTGCTATGGAAGTACATGGAACAGATACACGTGAGAATCCCCATACGGTCCTCATCCTTGGAAATTCAGTATTTTCAGAGAAAAATGTCATCTGTGACAAGGGCCACTACGACTACCAAATTATTTCTAATTACTGATCAATGGTCAGCTCCATCTGCAAAGCTTCACATGAAAGTTCAGATAACGGTGTCTACATTGCACATGACCTCTGTCTCTTGATCCACAAAAGAACTCACAGGCAAAAGGGTGAGCAGGTTCCTATGCCTCTTATTTCCTTTGCACCCTGAGGAAACTGAGCCTGAGCTGGGGCTCAGCCAAATGTCATGCTTTGCAGTACTGTAGCAAAAGGACCCCATCTCCCACTGTGTTCCCATCTTATGGGGCAGGTGTGAGAGGTGCATTTCACATGATAAGTAAGAAAGAATTTGACCTCAACCACCAAGCAGTCTGAGCTGAGAGCCAACTGTTTATGGGCCTCCAGAAAATGGCAGCTGCTCAAAATCTGTGGAAATAATGTCAAATTGTAGAGATAGAGGAGAGAAAGAGTGAACAGGGGTGTCGTTTAGACACTATATGAATGTCTAAATAATGTACTGTATACTTTAAACTAATAATGAAATAAAATTTTAAAAATGTCTTCAGATTTCTTCTGCTTGAGGGAAAGGAGGCTTTGGTCAATGTGCTTGATTGCAGTGCTCTCACAGGTAGAGGAGCTGCTGGCAGTCCCATTCCTAACTCATTTCTCAGAAGCCCAGACAGAGCTCCTGGATTCAGGTATCAAGCAATTCTTCTTGTCTCGATAGTGCCTTTCATAGCTTTGCTGCTTTCTGTGCATCACCAGAGCTACTTCACAACTTGCTTCCATCCAAATCCCATTATGGCTCCATATCAAGTGGGCCAGTGGTTATTTCCCACAGGAATGGTGGGAGAAAGCTAAATATCGGCATCAGAATGAAGTCTGCCCTCTGAAGTGGAGGGGAACAGTTCAGGAATAATCAAAGATCAGGTCCTCACGATGCACAGTTGTCCTGTCATCCGATGGCCTGAACTAGACTGTTAGGAGGTTAGGTTCTCACAGAAACTCTAAACCTACAAATCACTGTCTCCCTTTCCTTGAGAATTCTTGAATGCCGTACATGACAAACGGGTGTTAAGAGAAATTAAGTAAAATTTGGTAATAATACTGTCCTTGATGAGAAAGATAAAAACCATAAAACGCAAGCTAAATAAAAGAGCAGAATTATGACTGATCAAATTCTTAAAATTTTTTATTAAAGATTAACAATTCACACTCAAGCTGCCTTTTAGAGAAGATGGGAGGGACAGAAAAAGTAAAAATGGAGGGAGGGATGGGGAGAGGGTGAGACAGAGACAGGGAAAGACAGATACGGAGAAAGAGAGACAGAGAATGAGAGAGAAAGATTGGAGGGAGGGAGGGAGAGAGAGAGAATGAGAGAGAGAGAGAGAGGAGAGAGAGAATGATTTGAGAAACCTACAATATCCCACTCAAGGAATTTCCTTAAAAGAACATCATGGATGCGATACATAGTAGTCTTTGCAACAGTATATCTTAAATTCCTTTAAAAAAGCAACTTTCTGATTTGGGTCTTCTTCTTGTCTGTCCCTTACATATGCCATATCCCACACAAATTATGTAAAATTATTGAAACAGGTATGTGCACACTGCTACTGTCTACATTAACAAGAGTTTATATTCCACTGGCTTCATCGACATACTTTTACTACTATAGGAGTCTCCTGCCTAAAAAGATAAGAGCTGCAAATAACTTCATCTTTTATTACAGCAGCTACTGAAGAGACACGTCGAGTCTTCATTAAAAAGTGTCAAATGACATTTTTGACCTCGATACTCTTTGAATACTCTGTCTTAATAACTTTGCCTTACGGTGTCCACAAGCCTGAATCATGATATCACGACTCACATCCTGCCCCAACTCTGAAAGACCTGCTTTACCCGAGATATCAAAATCTAAATAAACATCTCCCCTGGCGTTCCTCCTCCAAGACACTCTAGAGGCTCTGTCCAGGCAAGGCTCTCCATGACAGTGTTAGACAGTACTGTCATCTTTGCTTGTCAAGTTGCTTGGCTGATATTGGAGAATTACAGTACATGATGAGCACAGTCACCACTGTCATACCCAGTGCGAGAGTGGATTGAGGCTAGATTATAGGATCATTATCTAAGGGAAGCTCTGAAACATGCACTGACTGAATGACCAGAGGTGGATTCAGAGAATTCAGGCAGCAGTCTTGTATTGAAATGTACAAAAAGGCAAGCAAAAAAAGAAATAAAGGAAATAGAGGCGAACCAGTTTAAATTACATGAGCAAATGCCTTGTACTCATGACACAAAACCCAGAATGAGAGAAAGAAGCAATTAATCAAAGCTCGTGTAAAAAGAGGTATTAAAAGCCTTTATATGTACACATTCTCCGCTAAAGGTAATCTAGAGTTGTATGTTCACGAACTTTCTGGAAGCATAGGAAAGATTGATAGGTGGGTTGGGGGAGGAAAATGGAACTTCAAGGACCCTCTTTCGTCTACGGTAGACATCTTGGTTTCAATGCTCTAGGGCCTTGGCAGGAAAATCTGAATCCTCACACCAGGCACCGAAGTCAGTGCGCATGCCCATTGCTGCGCACGCCCATTGTTGCGCACGCCCATTGCTGCGCACGCCCATTGCAGCCCTTGACCGTTGCTGAGCATGCGCCTTGCTGTGCGCGTGCTGACAGCACAGAGGGGCCAGAGGCGGTCGTGTTCCTTCCTGCTTGGTTCGTTCTGGTTGGCGGAGACTCAGCTGGTAGGTCCACAGATCCGTCCTGCCCCGAGTCTAAGCGTGAAGAGAGTGAGGGGAGAGCCGGCGGGCTTCAGTCGGGTCAGGGCTGCTTCCTGTGGCCTCCGAGGAGGAAAGTCCTCGAGGTCATTGACTTTCTCCTGTCAGGGTCTCGGCCGCCAAGGCCGTTGTAGGCCTGGCGGGACCAGGACAAGGGAGGACGGTGGGCCGCAGAGTGGAGGGTTCAGGTGAAGATGGGGAGAGAATTGGGGACATTATCTCAGGTTTCTGGGTCCTAGGGGCACCTGGAACTGCCCAGAGAGCACAGAAGCGGTCAGGAGCCCACGGATGGGCCTTGGGCTCAGGGCGGGGTGGGCAGTAATGGCAGGGCCTAAAAACTCGAACGCGGTAGGACCATACCATTGTTCCCGAGTGTTTACGTGCACCAAACGGAGTGCCAGCGGTGAAGTGGGCCCATAGTCTGCATGGCAGCTAGTCACCTGTGCCTGTAGTCCGAGTGCAGAAAGACAGCCTTTATTTGCCCAGAAAACGTTATGTCGGGGACGAAATAGGACTTGTCATCGGGAGTGTGACAAAAACATTAGTCACTCAGGTTTTCAATTTCTAGTGTCATTTTTGTAAACGTGTTCATTATGGGGACTCCAGTTGTAAAATCAAAGTTCATCACAAAAGTCTTCTGCCTTGCTGTGTACCTTGAGTCCATGTCTCTGCCAACTAGAACATGACATAAATGGCTTTGGAAACAGCCCTAATGAGTGTAGTTGGAAAGTATGTATAGTTATACATAACTTGAGACCATTTTTGCAAGTATTTTCTTTCTTTTTTTTTTAATTACAAATCATTTTTGGCTGTGGAAGTGGTCATATATAACTATCCCTTTAAATACATTATCCAAATCACAATGTTCTCCTTTCAGTGTGAAATATGAAGAAGCGTGTAAGATGGACATCCCTGTGGAAAACAATACCAGAAGAGCAAGAGCCTTCCGAGCCAGTTGGACCTGTGGTCGTGAGTGCTTTACTATTTCATGTTCCTCTTACCAGAAATTTTATTTTTCTGAAAGTCCTTTTCAACGAAATTAGGTACAGTGAGAGGAGTTTCCGTGTTCAGTAATGGAAGGAAACATTGATCCTGGGTGAGTCCTTAGGAAAGAAACTTTCGTAAGGAACTTTCATCCTGGAGGATTACATTGTGGTCTTGCCAGTGGAAATACCCCCTATGACTTCTTTCTCATTGCTATTAACAACAGACTGCATACATGCATCCCATCGGAGTTTAAAATAGCTTCCGAAGGCCTTGTGCGCTACTCCTCTTGGACTAGCCACACTCTGGGAAGAGTACATCCGTTAAGGACAATGATCTAGAATCATGTTTTCCTAAATGTCTATATACTTATTAATCTATCTATCTATCATCTACCTATCTGTGTATTCTGTATATTTTTATCACTGGCATGCATTAATAAGAAAACTTTTTCTTTTGCACCCACACATATACACCCGTAGGCCCAGGAACCCAGTGATGAAAAACCTGAGCGAAAGGAGCTGCCAACTGAGAGTCACGAAATTACACCTGATCAAGAGAAAGAAGATGAAGGCCCACCTGAGATTGAAGGTGAGGGAGAAGAAAGAAGAATGCCTGTGGGAGAAAGGGGGTGTACTTGTAGCTCAAGAATTGTGGCATAACATGACTGTTGTTGCAAAGAAAACATAGAAAAATATCTGAAACATTTTCTGAAAATGGGCTGAAATTTTTGGCAGAATAAGGTTTCCAGCTTGTTGAATCCCTTCACTATAATGAGTTTTCCCCATCCAAATTTTATCTCGTGTGCTCCAAAGGAGTTCCCTTGCTAAATCAGTGGAAACTACATGTCATTTTAACTTCAAAAAATGTCCATTAGTTTGCTAGTTCTATTTGTTCTTCTTAGAATGTGGTTGTGTGCCCCCTAAGTCATTGCATCAACAACATGAGTAATTTTTTAAAGCGGGGCAGATTGCCAGGTCTGCGCATCTTGTAACGCCTAGAATAAAGCCTATTTGCGTATGATGATAGTCCCATTTTATAATGGAGAAAGCTGTGGCCGAGCCTTGGACTCATCGAGACCTAGTTCATACTTCATTTCGAGGTTAGTGTTCTTCGTAGCATCTGTGTTATGTATACGAAATAGTGAATGTTTTTTCCTAAAATGCTACATTCGCAAGTGTGTCTCTACAGTAAAGTATTTCAGTACTGGCCCAGGAATAGATACAGTCCAGTGGACCAGGATAGAGACCCTGGCAAGGGGTTCAGTGAATGGTGGTCACTGTTTCCTTTGATTGGTATTTTGATATGGTAAATTTGGTAAAAGTTGGATAATTCAGAATACTGCCTCATAGGTAATTGGAAAGTATGGTATTTTTTTTTATTTTTCAATTACAGTTGACATTTAATAATATTTTATATCAGCATAGCGGTTAGACATATAAATTCAGACATGATTTGGTCCCCCCAATTCTTCTAGTACCCTCCAAGTGGATCGTGATTTTTAAAGTGACCTTTATAAGAGTTGAAATAATTTTAGGTTTAGGAAAATCCAAAGGATTTTTCAATGATTATAAAGCTGAACTTATTTTTCTAACCATCTAGTATTTTCATCAATCGCTGGTAGTGAATTATTTACATAATTCAGGCCAGAGATCATTTTAGCAGTTTGCCAGGGAGAAGTGTCTCCAATGTGAATAACAAGAGTTTACTCATTTCTTTCCACCCTCCTTCCTTTATTCTCACTGAAAGACAGACATTTTGCTGTTTATCACTACTAATTTGCTATTATTCTTACCACTTTCTTCTGAATTGGCCTCGTTTATGGAAAGTTACAAGTAGGGCCTTTACACCTAAATGGAAATAGTAATTCGCATATAATAATTTTCGTGTTATTGTAGTAAGGGATTGATGCTACCACTGTCAGCTTTGTTATAGGGCAACGGATGCTCTCAGTAAATCCTTCAGTAAATTAAATTTTATTTATAATTACAAGACTATCTATGGTGTAGACCTCAGGTTCCTTCGATAGAGCTGATGCTCTACTCTTTAGACTATAGTGATATACAGGAACTGTAGGAGTGTTCTTTACATTAACATCATCATTTGATATATGTTTTCACACTACAGGAAAACAAAGATGTGAAGTTCGGCTTTGAGTTACACTTTTTATCACACTAGACTACAGGCTTTTATACTGTATAACAACGGAATGAAGTTTATGATTTTCTTATATATATCCCCTCTCTACAGCTCAAAATAATCCACTTTTGTTTTTTTTTCCCAAAAGCATCATTTTATTATATCATATTTGGGTTCAGTTATCTCTCTCAAAAACTTTACTCATGTGCATTCTCAAGGAAACGATATGACATGCTTCCACCTGACACACCTCTCTAATCTTCGGTCCCAGCCAGCTGAAACACAAACCCTGCAGTTAGTCCAAGAATAATAAAAACGATGACATTATCTTTTTTTCCAGATTTATAGAAGCATAACAGACAATTAGTTACTCGTATTTATGTTGTACAATTCAATGAGATTTTATTTCAGTTATATTTGGCATACAATAATACATTAGTTTCTGTTGTACAGCATAGTGACTAGAGATCTATATAATTCACAAAGTGATCACCCTACTAAATGTAGAACCCCTCTTGCCCTTTACATATTTATTACAACACTGTTATCCATTTTCCTTATGCTACACTTTATATTTCCATGTCAATTTTGTAACTATCTACTTGTTCTTCTTAATCCCTTTGCCCTTATTCGCCTTCCCCTTCCGTCTAGTAGTCCTCAAAATATTCTCTGTATCTTTGAGTTTATTTCCATTGTCATTATTGTGGTTTATTTTGTTCTTTATATTCCACATGTACATGAAATCATGTGATATTTCTCTTTCTCTATCTGACTTATTTCATTCAGCGCAGTAACTTCTAGGTCTATCAAGGCAATACCATTTTCCATCCCCTTCCTTTTAGTCAGTGTCTGTCTTTTCATCTGAAGTGAGTGTTTTGTAGACACCATATGTAGGGGTCCAGTTCGCGATCGCCATTTTTTTAAGGGCCTGGCGCAGAAGCAGATCTCCAGGACCTGGCTCAGATAAACATTGTGGATGAGGGCAGACACAGACCGGATGTCAAGAACGCTGACTTACCAAAAGCAGAAGCTGGTATGTCACACATAAGAATACAATTTATGGCGTTACTGTTTTCCCCAAGTCTATCCTGAACGATATAGAGATAACATACTGTAACTTTAATAGAACACACATTTAAAGATTTTGGAATGGTAGTTCAGAGCTTAAATGGCTGACTTGTAGTCTATGTGTGGAGAAACAGGTTGGGTCAAAGCCTCATTGAATTATAAAGTATGCAAAAGTTTCTTTACTTATGAGTATATGGACTTTAACCAAGAGGAAGTAATTTTCAAATTTTAAATAATTCCTACTATAAACAATACAGTAAGCACTTGAAATAATTATCGGTGTGTGTGACTAGCTGAGGCACTGAAGTAGGTGTTAGTACCAGCTTGAATATTCTTTAAGTGATCTGCTGGGAGAATCCCTTAACTTATAAACTTATCTTTACTCTTGTAAATAGTGAAAGCACATCAGAGATTTAAAAAAAAATATTTCAGTACAGGTATTTTCCACTTCTGGTTCTCTTGGACAGAATACAGAGTGTACAAAGATATTCTGTATGACGTTTATCGTGACGTTTTTTTCATCATGAAATGTTTTCTTCTGTCAAATTTCACCATCTGAATTGAGATTTTCATTGCTACTAAGGTAAAATATTATCTTCCGTCAGATTTCACCATCTGATTTGAAATTTTATTGCTACTAAAATAATGAGTCAGGAGTCCACTTGGTGTTTCTTTTTATACATGGATATCTGTTCTTAACTTTTGTCAAAATCTGACTTCTGGCTTTAGAAAATAATTACACTTGGTCGTTTCCCCACTGAAACCTGAACTGAGTGAGTCAGGAAATGGCCAGAAATAGTCTAGTTTCTCTTTTCTGTGTCTAATTAAGTTGAGAATGTGCATGCAGTCACCGATGCTCAGGCGGCTGTGAGTAACATTCCTACAATATGCATGCTCCCTGTCACCCGTGGCACTCTTAGGGAGTTACTGTTGCTAATACACATGTAGACATTATGGCAGAATCACCTCCAGCTATATAGAATGCGGCATAGTAATCGTTTCTGCCTTGAAACATTAACTGATAATGTTTGAAGGTGAAAGACTGAAACCTTATTAATTACTGAGTAACCCACTTATGATGGTTTGCCACTCACATTGATAACCTTTTTATTAAGGGCCTGACGTGGAAGCTGATCTCCAGGAACTGGCTCTACCAAAGACTGAAGGGGAAGGCAGAAAGGGTCCTGATATCCAGGGTGAGATTTTACCAATTCGAAAGCCCATTGAAGTGGCAGAAGTAGGTATGTCGTCTAATAAGAGTGCAACGTACATTTTTTTTCCGTCTTTTACCATTACATCATTAATAATGTAGCGATAGCATTACTTCTTTTTAAATAAGAGATCACATATAAAGATTCTTTGAAACAAAATTTGGTACCGCCATACAATGGAGTATTTTTCAGCAAGAAAAAGAATGAACTACTGACACATTCAACGACTTGGATGAAACTCAAATGCATTGTGCTGAGCGAAGGAGTCTCAGAACATCACAGGCTGTATTATTCCATTTATATGATATGCTTGAAAAAATTATATTAACAGAGAACAGATCAGGGGCTGCCAGGCCTTAGGGGAGGGGTAAGGAAGTGACTATACAGGGGCAGCAGTGAGAACTCAGGGAGCACTTGGGGGTGACATGAAAGTTCATCATATTGATTACATTGCTGCCTACATGAATATATACATTTGTTAAATCCCATACAACAGTACCTTCCAGAATGTCAATTTTACTCTGTAATTAGAAACCTAAAAAAAAAAAATGGTCATAACTGTACACAGCTGAGGGTTTGGTCAGCCCATTCACAACCACGTAGCAGAGATCAAAATTACCCAGGCAAGCTAATAGAACCATGATTTTTACTGTGTGTAGATGATATCAGCATGGAAAAAGGAGCAGGTTGCCTTCAGAGTGACAGCATCGGGACAGGTATCTTGCAGGGAAGATGGGCACCTCACAAAGGCTGAAGTGATGGGGACCTGGGGGATCCCGTTTGGTCCCTGCCCTGTAAGTAGGGTGCAATAAAAAATAAAATAAAATAAAATAAACCGAAAAAAAGGAGAACGAGTGCGAGAGAGCAAGCGAGAGAGAGATGCAATCTGGAAACAGCTGAACATGCGACAGCCTAGTGCTACATTCCTCCCAGCCTTACAGAGACTTCCGTTCCAGACACTAGGTTTTATATACCAATTCATCGTATGAATCTAGTGTGACCTAGGTACCAAAGTCCGAAAAAGAGAGTGTGTGAAATAAAAGTATAGGCTAATGTCACTCATGAGGTCATACAGAAACATCCTAAACAAATTTGTAAGATGTAGATTATTCACAAAGATAATCTATCACAACCAATTTCCTTCCCTAAGAATGAAGGTTTGTTTAAATATAGGAACTTATCTACGTCATTCACCACATTAACAGATTATGGGATAAAGGAACCCTATAATTATCTCAATAAATACGCAAGCGTTTGATGAAAGTCAACTATAATCAAGATACAGATTCTCAGCAAATCTAGGATTAGAAAGGGACTTCCCGTTACTTCACAGTAAACATGGTGAAAGGTTAACAATTCTCCATCTCCTATCAGGAATAAGACAAGGGTGGTCCCCTCTTACCGGTTCTCTTAACAGTGTACTGGGTGGCTCTGTCCAATGTTGTAAAATGAGAACAAGGGGAAAAGAAAAGGCCTAAGGTTTAAAACAGCAGAAGAAACTGCTAGTATTCAAAAATGATAGGATTGTGCATGTTGGAAAACAAAAAGGATCGAGACATAACACTTTGGAATTAATAAGCAGATCGAGCAAGGTTGCTGGACAGACTATCAACGTTGAAATACATCTGTATGTACCAGCTCCATCAGACAATAAAATTTCAGAAAATGATATGATTTTCAAGAGTATCAAACAATCGGGAAGAAATTTAACAAAAGATTCACGAGACTTTTTGGAGAAAGCCGTAAAACTTTAATGAGAGACTTTTAACAGTCCGACATCTCACGGAACAGTTTGCGTGGTTTCAGCTCCTCTTCCTTTAGTCCTGTGGTTGCCCTTCTCCTGTGAGATAAACATAACAGGTGGGAACATTACTTAGCAGAATCTGATTTCGGTTACGTTAGAGGCATACGAAGAACACTACGGTTTTGGTTTTATAACGCAGACTTCCAAACACGTATTTCACCAACTTTTTTTAAAACACACCACTCTTTCTACTGCTACAAGGAAAGAAAAAGGCGGTTCCCAATCAGAACATAAAAAGTGAACTGAACCTGATAAAGTAAGTTTTAAAAAGAAGGTAAAAATTGTGTATACATTTACTAAAAATACAAGCAACAGGCAGCACCCCCCCGCAAAAAAACCTAAGAAACAAAAGACATTTACAAGAGAATATCATTTAAATGCTTTCACTTGGCATAATTTTCCGTACATGAATTGGCTACAACAGTCATGTCACATTTGTTACTGCTTGAGTAAAGTAAATAGAAAGGCCAGTACTACTTTTGCTTTTTCCCTATGGTGCAGAAATGTACAAATGTTTCTTTGGGCTAGTTTAGCCCTTATCTGCTTAAGTACGGTAACAATATGTCCTCTAGTTCAACCGTAGTCCTAGTGTAATTATGAATAATGCCTTATACACACTTGAAAGTGTTTCAGTTTGTATTATAAATTATATGGTCACACTAGTGTTGAGTCATGACCATCATTTTTGACATTAAGATGCGAACCACATATATGCCACAAACATGTCATGGCTAGAAAAAAATAAAAAGGAATGCAGGGAGAGAGGAGTGAGAAGAAAAGATAGAATGAAAAAAGGAGAAAGACACCTAGAATGTAAGCACTGTTTCCAAAGTAAGTGCTTTTGACAATCTTTATTGAGGAATAGTTAAGAAATATAATTGTGTATATTTAAAGTATAAAACACGGCGATTCAACGTATGTACACATTGTGGAATGATTCCCAAGAAAAACACAAGTAAGTAACACATCCATCGCCTCACATGGTTAACATTTATTTCTTGCGGTGAGAATGCTTGAACATCTATTATCATCAACTTCCCAGTACACACTACCATGTTAATAACTAAAATAAGAGTGTTTGAGGGACACCTCTGATCAATTTCCAAAGTCTTCCCATGATCTCTGGCATGTTTACATGTTCAGGTACGACTGGGATATATTAAATAATATGTGCTTTCCTAGTATATTAATCATTTCATCCATATTTTGAAAAGATTATGTAGAATTTAAAAACGTACTCACTTCCGATTACATAAAATCCTCAATATCTGTTTGTGTCTTGCTCATATTCCCTACTGTGTATCTTGGCCTTCTTCTGTTTCTTGTCAAGATTATGTAAATAACAGATATGCTTCACAAAACTTTTTCAGTGTCCTTATGTCCAATATTTAATTTCTTCACAAATATCTTTAAAGAGAGCCGTTTTTCTCATTTATTAGTTGTATTATGTTTCCTCTTCCTCAAGATTTATACTCTTATTATATACCTTGAATCCCATCCCTTCGGTTTACCCTTTTGTAATTTTTTTTTTAATTCTGAAATTGAATTGTCTTGCAATTCATTATTTATTTAATAACATATGTACTAAAAAGCTATGATAGTCCCATGGCTACATTTGAGCCATGTTTAATAGATTCCTAAAGGAAGTCTGAACGCTCTCTAAACGTTAATAGTCTAATGAACATGCCCAGCAATGTAGAGTAAAAAGGTTAAGGAGTCGAATGGAGGGTAATTTCTTCCTAAAACATAAAGAGCTGCTTTGATATTCAGAAGCTCTTGTAATGAATGGTCACCAATCTGGAAAACATAAACATTGCTTTTTTTTTTTTTTTTTTAGGCGAGGCAACCCTTGGTTGACCTCACAGATTGCAAGGACCTTGTCAGCTTACAATCCCTTATTTTTTTAGTTTTTTATTTTTGACGCCTACAGCACCTAGGTGGTCTCCCATCCAAGTACTAACCAGGCGCGACCCTGCTTAGCTTCCGAGATCGGATGTGATCGGGCTTGTTCAGGGTAGCATGGCCGTAGACAACACTGCATTCTTAATGCATATGCATAACATACTTGCTTCTGGCATATAAATGGAATCTGCTTTTGGTAAGACAGCTTCCTTGACATCCGGTCCATCTCTGCCCTCATCCCCAATGTTCAGCTGAGTCAGGATCTGGAGATCAGGTTCCGCGTCAGGCCCTGATAAACAAACAAACAAACAAACAAACAAACAAAAACACAAAGGTTATCAATTGGAACAGAAAACATCCCGAAGTTGATTACTCAGAAATTATTCAGGTTGCACTCTTTCAACTTCGAATGTGACCGATTGATTTTTGAAGGCAGAACCTTATATATACTATGCCACTTTTGATATGGTTAGAGGTGATAATATCATAGTGTCCATATTTTCATGAGGGACACTAGCTCATCAAGGACGACAGTGGAGACAGTGAGCGTGCTTAGCAGGGCTATCTAACTCACACCCGCCATGACATCAGTGACGGCCTGCATTCTCTCTACTAGATCAGACCTAGAAACTGGGAACTAGACAAGCCTTACCATTTTATAACTTGAGGCTCTTTTTTGGGAAAGGATTTAAAACATAATTGTTTTCCCAGAGCCAGAAGAATTCAGAATTTGGCAGAATCAAAGAACAAGTATCCAGGTCCCTATACAAAAAAAAAAAAGGAACATCTAGTGGAGTGTTGACTCATTTTCTTAAGTTGCGATGAAATCTTAAAATGTGACTCAAGATGGTAAGTTATGATGAATAAGTCACGGACAACAGAGTATCTCTGTGTTCTATGTATTACAGACAACTGAACTAGAGAACACAAAAATCTGCACTGAAAATGCTTTTTATATATCTGATCTGAATTCACTATTCATAGAAATCAAGGACTGTAACCTTACTAATTCCTGAGTAATCCACTGAAGTATGTTTGCCGCTGAAATTGATAACTTTTTTTTTTAAGGGCCTGACCCGGAAGCTGATCTCCAGGAACTGACTCCGCCAAAGACTTGAGGGTGAGGGCAGAGAATAAACATCAGTTAGCAAGTTTAGAACTTCTACCAGAATCACACAGATTATATTAAAGCTGGCACTAGAAACTACTTCAGTACCTCAGCGTATTTCATACAAACTGGTAATTACTTCAACTGCTTTCTGTATTTGTTAAAAGAAGAAATTATAAAAGAGTCTGAAAATTGTTAGCAGCTGCTTAAAGTACACATGCTCAGAAGAAAGAAATGTTTTCAGAAGACATAATTCCCTATAGCTTTGACCCGATTTCTTTCCATCTCCGATAATCTATGAGTTAGGCATTCGGGCATCTGGGTTCTGAACGACCTCTCACAGAATCTTTACATGTGAACTCTATTATTAAAGTAAGGGTAATGTTACCTCTATATTATTAAAGATACAGTTGTGGAAAATGGAAAATGCATAAATTGCATTCTTATCGTATGACATACCCGCTTTTGGCATGTCAATGGGCTCTAGACTTGGTAAAGTCTCGCCCTTCTTGCTAGAGCTGCCGAAGGCTTCCGTGACGGTGAAGACTCTCTGGGATCTTCAAACACGACTCCTTCCACACTTTCGAAAGCCCTACTACTAAACCAACAGGTAATGTGCCCTTCAGCCATTTGAATGAATCTTCCAAAATCCCTGTGAAACCATCTACGACTCCAGTTTCCTTAGTGACAATCACCACCTCGAAACCCACAGCAAAATCATCAACAGCTCCAGTTTCCTCGGTCTCAAAAAATATTACAGTCACCACCTCGAAATCCACAGTTTCGTCTAAAATGACACCACCGGTGCTCTCAACAAATCTGACTCCCACCACCTTAAAGTCTACACCCAAATTAACAAGTGTTTCATAAAACATATCGCAGACATCAACATCCACAATGACTACAACCCACAACAGCTCCGTGACGTCTGTTTCTTCATCAGTCACAAACACGGCAACTGTAAATTCTAAAGAAAACATGGGCTCAAAAATTGATTTGGGCAGCTTTGTTGGTGGTATTGCATCAACACTGGGAATTTTATCTAGTTTTTACACTGGATTCAAAATGGATTATTCAAGAGGAAGCATTCGGCATAGAACCACTGATGAGCTTGATGCCATCATTCAAGGAAATCCAAGGACCAATGACAATATCGATGCAACCATATCAACGAGTTCAAGACAACATTCTCCTTTTGAAAACAGTATAAACAAGCCATGCATATACTCTATAATGTATTACATAAACACGTAAACATCCCTCAGGATTACAAAAGGCAAAAAAGGGTTTGGTTTGGGTTCTTAATGAACATTTGGAACATACATTTAATGCATCGGTTATATTCACCTTTAGAAAATACATAGTAAGAAAACCAAGTCCTGTCACATTTTCTTGTGGCATTGGTCCCAGAGGGCCAACAACTGAAAGACATCATGACTGAAGGGCACCGATGCCACCTGGCTGTACAAATAAGGAGCTTGTCACAGCACTCAAGATGTCGATTGTCTTTGTTGCTCACATGAAGAATTTCATGGACATATCCTGATTACTAATGCTACACAGCAGAATTTTTACGAGAAAACCAGGTCTTAAGCATAATTTTAGTTTAAGTGTCTCTTCAGAAAGCATCAATACTTATGTTTTAAAGCTCAGTACTTGGTATAGAAACAAATGCACCCTCCCGCCCCCCGCCATCACCACCACCAAAAAGTAGATATCAAATAAAAGCAGAAGCAATGCCTGGGCTTAGCCTTGTTAGACAGCCACTGGAAAGCCTGTATTTTTATTAATAACTTCTTTTGAGCTTTCGATGCCAGTTGATATAATTATCTTGCTTTCCTCTGTGTAATTTCAGCAAATTGCAGTGTTTTACATGATAATGTTTTAAAGACTTAGTCCTTATTAGATAAGAAGTTAGCTTATTTGTAAAATGTGATACATACATCCAGGCAATGAAATACTATTCAGCACTAAAATGAAATGAGCTATCAAGCCCTGAAAAGACATGGAGGAAACTTAAATGCACATTACTAAGTGAAAGAAGCCAATCCGAAAAGGCTACATGCTGTACGATGATGCCGGCTCTGCACCATTCTGAAGTGGTAGATACGCATTCATTCAAACACAGAATGTACACCACCAAGAGTGAGGCCTAACATAAACTATGGACTTTGGATAATTACGATGCGTTAATGTTAGGTTCATCAGTTGTAACAAATGTACTGCTCTGGTGGCGGGGGGTCGGGTGTTGAAAATGGGTGCGTCTATACATGTGTGGGGCCACGGGGTATAAGGGAAATCTCTGTACCTTCCTCCCAATTTTGCTGTGAACTTGAAACGACTCAAAAAAATACTCTTTTTAAAAAATGGAATTCACATAAATCTTTTAGAGATTCATTTTTATATAAAATTATGAGAGAATTAATTTGAACCTAGAATTACATACCAGCCAAACTGTTAACTATATTCATATTTCAAAAAGGAAAAAAATAAAAATGTTTATTTTCTGTAAAAAAAAAAAAAGTCAGATTATTTGCAACTGTGAGAATAGCATCACCAATGGAAATTACTTTATGTTATATTCAGCTATTTATTATATAGTGAATATTTTTAAGATGTAGAACTACTTTCAATATCCAGATATATTTAATGTAGTGTGAACACACGGAACTTTAAAAATAAAAGCCCCTTATATTAATTTCCAAAAGAACACTTAGAACGCCGTATAGTGAGAACTACAGATTAATGCTATGTTTCTCAGGCCAGGGATTGTGGAGCTCCCTTCAGGCTCATAAACCCACAGGATGAAAATGGTGCGTTTTCCTGCACTGTCGATTTTACTGAAAAATCTGGGGAAAGCGCATTTTTATGCTAAAACAATGTATTTTGGAACATATTCTTTTTTTTTCGAATTAAAAAAGTTTTATTTGAAACATTTTCAAATACACATGGACTACAGAAAAGAGCGTGATAATCCCCAAGTACAGATCCCCTATACTCAACAATCATCCAAGATTTTTAAGCAACTCCTTTTAATGGTTTCAGTTTGGATTCTTTTGGTTAACTCCTAAAGCAAAATGATATGTGTATACCACTATTTAGTATCATTTTTTCATTTTTTATATCATTTTAAGGCATTATCTTTTTCCGCTTCGCAATTAAAGTGACGATTTATCTCACTTATATGACCCCATCTCCTACTGCTGAGCAATAGATATTTACAAAGACTCAGTGTATACTCCCATGAAAGTACTTACTAATTGTAAAGAAAATGTAATTTTTTCATAGTATAAGACCAGTGAACTGCATGGGTATTAGCCCATTGCTGCATTTGTTTTTTTCTCTCCTGGGAAATGACTTCTTTGGTCAGAAGCACTGTGTAGGAAACCACTAACACTATGGCGAACAGAAAAGGATTCTGTAAGCTATTAGACGGTGGTGCTGGAAAGGCATAAGGAAAGCAAATCTATTTCCAGGGTAAGTGACAAATCACTGTGCCCTCCACGATGAAGGAGCACAATGTAATCAGCCTGCCACAGGTGGCTGGCCAGTCTCCCCAGGGAACGGTGCCATGTCGGGGACTTCATGGTGAGCACTGCTGTCGTCAGGATGGGTGGAATACATTTTCATGAAGTTTTGAAACAGGAGATTTCCTGCTTCCTCACTTGGGTATTCTTCGGACCCCGTCTCTTCCTCCCGTGCTGAAGACGAGGCACTTTCAAAAGTACTATGTTAACGGAAAGAAAAAGCACAGTATTGTAGGAACACCAACATTAGCCAACTCATTATGGAGTGCTTCCAGTTCTACAGTTTATATTCCAACACTGAACACTCAGGGTCCAGTTTAGACAAAAGGGGTATTTAGTCACAGTAAATACTATTTCTATCTCAGATTGGCCAAAGTAAATCGCACCAATTTCTAATAGTCTAAAAATGAGCTAAGATGTCCTAATAGGAATTGCATTAGAAACTAAATGTAATTTTTGTGATCTGCTTTTGGTTTACAGAGAATACCCTAGGTCAAGAATTTTGATATGAAAGAATCATCTCTTCTCACTGTGCATTATGGCCAACTGATGCGATGAATGTGAAAGATAAAAATTGTCCAACATATGAATGTGACAGGATGTGTGTATCACAATGCAGTGTGGAAGGAATGTTATGAAACATTGTTTACTTTAGTTTGAAAAAAGATGTAGGCTGATAGGTAAATTGTAGATGACCAAATTAGCCCTAACTGGGCTTTCAACCGCTGCTTTCATATCTTTGCACATTATACTTCAGATACATTTTTATAGTAACGGAGGCCTTTTAAATTTAAGTTGTTTAGTCCTCTGCATTCTTGACATTTCAGTACTTCAAATCAGTCAGAACTTTGTAGACGGGCCTGAAATTTTCTTGAGTACGCCTTTCTTTAGCCCTCTGAAGATAAAAAACAAACAAACAAAACCTTTGAAGTACTAAATGTCGTTATGTGCCTTTAAAGTTCTCCATGCTTTCAGTCTGAAATAATTTAGCTGTCTGCTCTCTGTAAATAAGATGCATAATTGGTTACTGTCAAATACCAGTACGTCAAGACCATCAGGTATTTTGGTTATATGCAAAAACAAAAATTGAGAAAAACGGTGATGCAAAGCAATATGTTACTTAGGATCACATTTCCTAACCATAAATTTACCTTCCTAATTACGTTCACTTAAGCAACTGTTTGATTTTGTTTGCATTCCTTGAGCAGGTATTTACTTGAAGATAAAGGCAATCCAGATGCGTATCTAAATATTAGGAAGAATTCAATCAGTGATTTTAAAATTTCCTTAGATAACTCATGAAATTAATAATTCAAATGCAGATAAATGGGAGCTGGCAGTATATTGCAGTGATCATATTGTATTTTCCAGACAAAAATTTTAAGCAAGTTCCTCTTACTTTTTTTCTTCTTACCATAATAACAAACCCTTGGTATTTCATTGTCACTGAAATGTATTTTTAGAATAAAATTTTGTTCTCCAAGTAAAAGAAAAACCAGTTATATTTAGGGTCACAGGCTCTATGTCTCACACTCCCTACATGCGTCTCATTCAGAAGTAAGTAGCAAAAGTAACAACAAACGGCAAAATTTCTGTCTTACAGTGAGCATAAAGGTAGTAGGACTGAAAGAAATGAATGGACTGTGTTGTCAGTCGTATTGTGAAAACGCCTTCACGGCAAATTGATAAAACAGTGCATGTCCTGAATTATGTAAATAATTCACAACCGGTGTTTAATAAAAATGCTACAGTTAGAAGATATAATTTCTGTGTCCTAATAACTTCAAGACATTTTGGAGTTTCCTAATGTTAAAAGTATTTAAACTCCTTTTAAAGTAAAATATAAAATCGGATTCCTATAATGACCTATATGCCAGCATTTTGACTTATCCTACTTTTACCAAGCTTGCCATATCAAAAATACCAATCAGAGGAAACAGTGGCCATCATTCACTGAGCTCCTTTCTAGAATCTCTATCCTGTTCCACGGAGATGCATCTATTTGGGGCCAGTACTGCGCTACGTTATCGTACAGACACACTGGAGAATTTAGCATTTTGTACAAAACCATTCACTATTTCATACAGCAACAGAGATGGTAGGAAGAACACAAACCTTGGAACGAAGTACAAGTTATGTCTCGATGAGTCAAGTGCTCAGTCTCGCTTTTCTCCTTTTTCAAATGCAACTACCATCCCTTTGAAAATGGGCTTTATTTCCGATATTACAGCATAGGCTAACTTGGCGCTCTGTACATGCTCTTAAATGTTGCTTACGCTTTTGACGCATTCACCACGGAGGCCGGCCACCCAACTACGTTCTAAGGAGAACAAATTAAACTAGCAAACTCATGTACATTTTTGTAGTTAAAACGACACACACTTTTCTCTGATTTAATAGGGCTGAGTTTTCAAGCACACAAAATAATTCTTAAAGAAAAAGGGAGATGTCATTATAGTGAAGAAGGGAAAGAGGCTGAAAACTATAGTGTGTTCACATAGTCAGCCCATTTTCGGCAAACATTTGAGATACTTTTCTGTTTCCCTTCCAACAGTTATGGTATGCCACAAAATACACGGGGCAAACACACACCCCCTGCACCCCACAGGCATTCTTCCTCCCTTTCCCTCACCTTGAAACTCAGGTGCCCCTTCATCCTCTTTCTCGTGATCAGGTGTAATATCCTGACTCTCACATGGTGGCTCCTCTTCTTGAGGTTGTTCATCACTGAGTTGCTGGGTCTAGGCGGGTGTGTGTATGTGCAAATGAAATGTTTTGTTGTTAACACATGCCAGTGATATAAATATACAGAACACATTCGTAATCACAGATAGGTGTAAAGACATTTAAAAACCATGATTCTACATACTTATTCTTAAATGAATTTACTCTTCCCAGAATGTGGCTGCTCCAACAGGAGCCGACCACAAGGACGTCGGAAGCTATTTTAAACTCCGATGGAATAGACATGTACAGAAAAATAAATTTCCGGTAACGGAAAACATTAAATATTAAAGCACTCACAACCACGAGTCCAACTGGCTCGGAAGACTCTGGATCTCCTAGCAATATTTACCGTACGGATCCCGATCTTACATGCTCACTCGTATTTCCCACTGGAAGGAGAATATTGTGATTTTTGAAAATGTACTTGAGAGGACAGCTATAACAACTGCATGGCTATGTTTTCTTTTCAACTTTGAAAATATGTTCAAAATAAGTCCCATGGTAAGTGTAAGTGTACATGCTCTCCGTTCATACAAAATACAAGGGCTTGCGAAGCCATTTATGTCGTGGCCACGCTGGCAGTGAAATCACCTTAAGCACGTGAAAAATGATGACGATTGCTTTCAAAACTAGATTCAACATCATGAAGACTTCTAGGAGCTACTACTAGAAATTTAAAACTTGAGTGACTACTGCTTTTGTCACACTCCTACTGCCTAGTCCCATATGGCCCCCTACGTAACGTTTTCTGGGCAAAGAAAGGCTCAGTCTTTCCGCGCTGCCTGTGGCTGTCTTTGGACTACGGGCACAGGTGACCTGCTGCCATACAGACCCATGGGCCCGTTTCACCCCTGGCACTATGCTTGGTGCACGTCAACGCTCGGGAACAAAGGTACGCTCCCACCGCGTTCGGGTTTTTAGGCCCTGACGTTAACTGCCCTGCCCACCCCGAACCCAGGGCCCCACTGAGGGCTTCTGATTGCTTCTGTGTTCTCTGGGCAGTTCCAGGTACCCCTAGGACCCAGATATGTGAGATAACGTCCCCAACACTCTCTCCGTCTTCACCTGACCCCTCCAATCCGCAGCCCACCACACTCCCTTGTCCTGGTCCCGCCGGGCCTACAAGGGCCTTGGCGGCCGCGACCCTGACAGCAAAAAGTCGACGACTTCGACAACCTTCCTCCTCGGAGGCCACAGAAAGCAGACGCGACCCGACTGAAGCCCGCCGGCTCTCCCCTCACTCTCCTCACGCTTAGACTCGCTGCAGGACCGATCTGTGGACCTACCAGCTGAGTCTCCGCCAACCAGAACGAACCAAGCAGGAAGGAACACGACCGCCTCCGGCCCCCCAGGGCTGGCAGCACGCGGACAGCAAGGCGCATGCTCAGCAACCGTCAAGGGCTGCAACCATCAAGGGCTGCTATGCGCGTGCAGCAATGGGCATGCACACTGACTTTGGTGCCCGGGATGCGGGTTGCGGTTTTCCCGCCAGGGCCACGGAGCCTTGAAACCACGGAGCCTACCAGAGATAAAACGGGAGCCTTGAAATGTGATTTTTTTACTCTCCGCCCCCCATTGATCTTCCCTATGCTTCCAGAAAGTTTGTGGACATACAGCCCCAGGTTCCCCTTAGCGGAGAACGTGTCTCAAAAATTTGGCCGAGAAAGAAATAGATGTTAAGGATTTTAATACCTCTTTTTACACGCGCTTTGATTAGTCGCTTCCTCCTCTCCTTCTGGGTTTCATGTCATGCGCACAAGGAATTTGCCCATGTCCAGACATTAAACTGGTGCACCTCTATTTCTTTTACTTGTTTGCTTGCCTTACTGCACATTTCAATCCCGAGACTGCTAAAGGATTTCTCGAATCCAGCTGTGGTCATTCAGTCACTGCACGGTTCAGAAATATCCTTAGGTAATGATCCTAGGATCTAGGCTCATTCCACTGTCGCATTGGGTACAGCAGCGGTGACTACACCCAGCATATACTGTACTTCCCAACTATCAGCCAAGCAACTTGAGAAGCAAAGATGACGGTATTGCCTAACACTGGTCAGGGAGGGCCTTACCTGGACAGAGCCTTAGGAGTGTCTCGGAGGAGGCAGGCCTGGGGAGATGTTCATTCAGATTTTGAACTCTGCTGTAAAGCAGATCTTTCAGAGTGGGGACAGGGTGTGGTTACGACTGGGTAAGACTCGCGATATCATGGTTTCGGCCTCCTGGACACTGCAAGGCAAAGTTTTTAAGACGGAGGGTTCAAAGAGTGTTGGGGTTGAAAAATGTCATTTGGCACTTTTTGATGGAGACTCGATGTGTCTTTCAGATACTTGCTGTAATACAGAATGAAGTTGTTTCCAAACGTTATCTCCTTAGGCAGGAGATTCCTGGATTAGTAAAGGTATGTTGATGAAGCCAGTGGAATACAAACTCTTGTTAATGCAGAGAGTAGCTGTGTGCAGGTTTGCATTCCATTCGTTTTACATAACGTACTAGTTTTGAGTGCGAAGTAGCACATGTAAGGGAAAGACAGGAAGAGAACCCAAAGCAGAAAGTAGCTGTTTGCACGTAAGTTAAGACATAGAGTTGCACAGACTACTAGGTATCCCATCCGTCAGGCTTCTGTTAAGGAAGTACCTTGAGGGGGATACTGGAGGTGTCTCAATCAATTTCTCTCTGTCTCTCTCTTCTCTCTCTGTCCATCTCTGTCTCTGTCTCTGTCTCTGTCTCTGTCTCTCTCACCCCTTCCCATTCCCTCCCTCCCTTCCATCTTCTCTGAAAAACAGCTTGAATAGGACATGTGGTTCTTCAAAAACAGTTTTTCAAGTCCTCATTTTAAAATGAATTAAATCTCTTGATATGCATTCTCATCAATCCATTTAATAGGCAGAAGATATAAAAATAAATACGTAAGTTTCAATACGGCAATGGATATTGACTCACAAATAAAAATGTTATTTTAAAATAAGAATGACATATTTTGCCTCTCAGCTTAGCAACCCTTAAAAAATTATCAGTGTTTTCAGGATACAACGATGCAGGCACTGGCCTATGTTTCTGGTTAAAGGAATTTGGCAATATGTGTCACCTGGGAGGAATCCTTGCAAGGCAAATTATCTAAAATGTGGGTATAGATTTATTCACTCACGTTTTTAACCAATAACCAACTTTTAAGAAAATTAACAATGGTTCTAAAACAGATGTAGAGCCAATAACCAAACAAAAAAAATTCAAGTGTTTTTCTATTCTAAATGGAGCCTATTTATTATGTCAAAAAATTCAGGTGGGTTGCAGGTATGCTATAGTATGGTATGGAATGTATGTATACATTTGTTGTGCTTTTGTTCATGTGTCTATTCCTGCAACTCGTCTTAACCTATTAACTGACAGTTAATTTCTCACTTTTTCCGTTAAGGAGGAAGAATACCTGTTGAGACCCTCTCCTCTTTACAAAATGAATAATTGTGACTGCTACAGATATACTTTTCAGGTCATTATTGAACCTACTGCTTACCTAATAACAAATTGAAAAAACTATTTTCATCCTGGAAACACTTCAGGGTATCAGATACTCCACTAATGACAAAGAATGGAATGAAGGCGATTTTCCTACCTCTTTTTTTTTTCTCCCTGAGTTAATAACCATCAAATTCTTTGTTAAAAAAATATATATATATTTACTTAAATTAGTTTCAAGTATGCAGTACATTGGTGAGACATCGATAATGTTCATAAAATGATCCCCCCATTTGTGCCCTCCCTCGCCTGGCCCTCCACTTAGCCATCATATAAATGCTAACTGCATTCCCTCTGCCATGCTCCCCATCCCCGTGCCCAACTATCAAACATTGAAAATACAATGTTAAGTAAAATGAATGAATGAAATAAAATAGAAAATAAAAAAAAAAACCTGAGTAAAAAATACAGCTCCTGTCCTTAGGAAGGTTACAGCCTGCTATGTGCCTTTGAGATAGGAGTCAGGGGTTATTCCTGCTTGCTATCTCAGTTACGAAATAGAGCATTTTCACTCTTTGAGACAACTCATAATTTTAGGGGGACAAATGAGTAAAAACCTCAAGTGTTTTGAAATGATTTTTAGAAAGGATAACTCAGGCTAAAATTTTGAGTTTAATAAAACTTGTTGAAGTCACAAAGTGATATGAATCTCCTAGTGTTTACAATGCACCTTTATGGATGAGAAAACCACCGAGAAAAGATCGATCACAGATCATTAGTAATGGTGGTCCCTGGGTGATGGGACTATGGTTTCAAGTATTGTAATATATTTTCTCGGTCCTCCAAATTTTCTCCAGGGAGTTTTGAGTGACTGAAGAATATAGTCTAAAAGTACTAATAGGAAACCCATGACAAGTACATTTGAAAAAGCAGAAATAGGAAATGCTAAGGAAAGGGAAGTAAAAGCTAAAATAAATGAATGGGACTACATCAAACTAAAAAGCTTCTGCTCGGCAAAATAAATCGTCAACAAGGTAAAGAGACAACCATCCAAATGGGAAAATACATTTGCAAGCAACACCTCCGATAAGGGCCTAATATCCAAAATATACGATGAACTCATACAACTCAATAACAACAAAAAAACAAACGATCGAATCAAAAAATGGGCAGAGAACCTGAACAGACACTTCTCCCTAGAGGACATACAAATGGCCAACAAATATATGAAAAGATGCTCAACATCGCTAGTTATTAGGGAAGTGCAAATCAAAACCACAATGCGATATCATCTCACACCTGTTAGAATAGCTATAATCAACAGGACAAGTTATAACAAATGTTGGAGAGGATGCATAGAAAAAGGAACCCTCATATATAGCTGGTGGGACTGCAAATGGGTACAGCCACTATGGAAAACAGTGTGGAGGTTCCTCAAAAAACTAAGAATTGATCTACCATATGATCCAGCAATCCCTCTACTGGGTATTTACCCCCAAAGACTTGAAAACCCATATCCACAAAGATATTTCCACACCGATGTTCATAGCAGCATTATTCACAATGGCCAGGACATGGAAGCAACCGAAGTGTCCTACGATAGATGATTGGCTAAAGAAGCTATGGGACATATATACAATGGAATATTACTCAGCCCTAAGAAGAGATGAAATCCATTTGCGACAACATGGATGGACCACGAGATAATCATGCTAAGCGAAATAAGCCAGACGGAAAAAGTAGAAAATCACATGATATCACTTATATGTGGGATATAAACCTAAAAGCGAGATATGAGCAGGACAAACAAACAGAGACTCATGGATATGGACTACAGGCTACTGGTTACCAGAAGACTATAGACTAGTGGTTACTAGTGGGGTTGGGGGAGGAACGGGTGGTAGACGGGGTAAAGGGAGTCAAATATATGGTAGCTGATGAAAATTGGACTCGGGTGGTAAACTCACAGAAGAATATACAGATGTCAAATGATAATGTACACCTGAAAATTATATAATTGTATTAACCAATGTTACCCCAATAAACTTAATTAAAAAGAAAAGAAAAGGAGGGAAAAAAGAAAATGCTAAGGACCCAGGGCACAATGTTTTCATCAGGGACTTTACTTTGAGGTCAGTCACCCCAGGGCTAGTGTAACTCAGGGAGGTACACAAGCAAAGAGCTGAGTGTCCCAGAAAGGACTCCTCCAAAGTGTTTTCAAACACGAAGGGTGAGACAAGAGGCTCTTTCATGGCTCAACACTGCTTTCTAGAGTCCAAAGATCCTGATCTCCACCATTTCCGGAAGTAACTCTCTCTCATTCCCTAGTTTACCTAAAATACACGGGAGATGGTGTCTCAGGCACCAAAAGTGATGACTCAGGAAAAACAAGGACCAGCCCAAGACCCCTGCGAACTGGCCGAAGCACGCTGCTCCCTTAGACCTGCCCTCCTGCAGGAGTAAGGGCACGGAACTCCCAGTGACAGGACTCAAGGGCCTGTTCGACCAGAGCTGTGCTCCCACTGGCGAGTTCTGAGTCTCTGTTCCGGAGCCCAGTGAGGTCAGTGCCGGTCTTGGAGCCCACGTCTGCTAGAAGTTGCTATCCTTACCCTGCTGTAAATGGTCAGTCGAGGGACTAAATAAGTGACGACCAGGTCCTGTTGGCCAATTGCCCCATCTGCCCCTCTGTTACAAGTATGCGACCTATATCAATCCCCAGGACATCTTCCAATGGCTCACTGCCCCCACCTGTGGATACTCGGGACCAGTGACATAATCGCCTACCTCCTCTCAGCCCTCACTCCTCGGAAACCTGCCGGCCAGATCAAGGCCCACGAGCATGACCTGGTCAACCCCGGGGCCTCTCTGTCTTTAGGGATGTTCTCATTCTACTCAACCGAACATCCCCATATCCAAGGACATGGGCCTGGGCATCAGAGAACCCCGGGTTCCTCCTCAAAGTCCCTTTCTGGCATTCTTCCCTAGCATCACCACAATCTCCTACCCGGGTCGTCCAGCCCCCTCCCACTGAGGCCTCTTAGTAGATGGACATCAACCGATTAAGGCCTCCAGTGTACACAGTCCGTTGCCTGTGGTGGGAGCATGTAGGACACTGGCAAGAGGTAGGCGATGAAGGGTCAAGAAGGCACGTCCCTGAACAAAGATGGAGAAGGGGATGAGTCCTTCCTGTTGTAAAAACAATCCCATGACTACCGCTTCCTTCCATAAATACCTGTAATATTTGCATTACATTTTCTAAACAGCTTGGTGAGGGAGCACAGATCAGGCCCACCCAGTAAAGGGCAGGGAACAGGTCTACATTTCCTGATACCTCTGGGGATCCTGGTCCCTTCAGTCTGTTTCCATCGAGGAGAGCCGAAGAAATAGGACCGAAAACATCAATTCGGCTGCTGTAACAGGCGTACCTTACGTGGAGCTATGTGACTTAGAAACCATATACACACCCATTGCCCCACTTCGTTCTCACAACCCACCAAGGAGAGACAGCAATGATCTGAGGCCCCGCCCGAGTCTCTCAAATGGAAACTTGTGCCTCTACCCAGGGATCGAGAGGGCTCCATGTGCAGGAAGGTCTTGGTTCGCCTCTTGTCACAGGCATGCTCTGCCTGATCCCCTCTCCCCGTCTCTGGCTGTCTCACACCTGGTCCTCCCCCTCACATACCACCAAACGGGGGTTAAGGAGCTTTGGAAAGACACGGATTCCCTGACAAAGCCCTTGAGTTCTGATGGTGCACGGGCGGTGGACACGTAACAACGGCAGAAATCTCTTGTGGGTTGGAGCCCGCTCCTTCGCCTGCATCTTTTCAGGGTTGGCTCACTCCTTCGCACAGAGCACACTCCCGCCACAATCATGCTTTTGCCTTTGAAAATGCCTTGTGGTCCTCCTGTAAGATCTTTGCGGACTCGGACTCGCGTCTCTCCCTGCACATCCAACAAGCCATCTGGACCCGGGGCCCTGCATCCCTTTCGTCGTCATCTGAGGACCCGATGGATATCTCCCCTCCGCCGGGGCCAGAACCACAAGGGAGCCCCTTGCTACTGCCCTGCGCCGCGCCCCAGGCCCTCATTCCTCACGTGACGGAACCCAAAGCACAGCCTCGTCGTCACCAGATACGGGTCCTCAAGGCCAACCTCATCGTCGGGGCTTAGGCGGCTTACAGACGCTTCCAGTCTGTCCACGCCCGGCACTCGGACAACGCAAACCTCTTCTACCGTCTCACAGCTTCCTGGACGTCTAGCGTCCTCAACCAAGAAACGCCTTTGCGGGAGCCATTTTGTCCGAGTCTCGAGGTCCTTCCAAATGCCCACGTCTCCAGCTCCTGCCATCGCCCCAACCCGAGTACCTGGCATCTACCGTCCTCATCACAGGACTGCCGTCCGCTCCCCCCGGCGGAACTCCTCTTCACTCTGATGCCCCCTTCGCCAAAACCCCCTACACCCTCTGCCAGGACATCCCTGTGCTCTGACTTAAGTCGACTGGTCTCGCCCCCCAATGCCACCTTTCGAGGCCTCTTACATGGCAGATGTCGTGTGGCCCAACCCAGAACTCCGTGGGTCACAGAGGTAAGAATGGGCGTGGGGCGAGACGGAGGATGGGGGTCTTCCTGCAAGCCCGCTGCTGCTGGATTCCCTCAGCCTTCCTTCCTCAACTTAAAGCTTCTCCTGCGAGGCTCATCCTAAGTCTCCATGACGCTGTCATCCATTCAACAGTCCTCGGGATCCCTAGGGATTTCCGGTACCTGCTTCCTGTGGTTTTCTCTCTCGTTTGGGGGGTGGGGGTGGGTTGGAGGGACAGTTAAGCAACCTGCCCTGGAAGAGCTCAGCCCTCTGCTTCTCCTACCCTGTCTCTTGATTATTTTCAATCTCAGCTTCTGGAAAGCGTAGGCTTCGCTAGCATTCTCTTTGGGCTACCTCTCCATTCGTCCGTAAGGACAGTTCAGGAGTCAAGTCCCCGAACACGTGGCATCCTGAACACAGGTGAGGGCTGGCTGCAGCCATGCCCAGGGGCAACGGCGAATGCCATGATAGAAACAGGTCGATTGGATTTGGGAAGCTCTGAGAAGTCCCGCCTCATCGCGTCTGTCTTCTCCACGAGTTATTCAGACAGGTCATTAGAATGGTCGGAAGTCGCTGGTGAGTACAGTCGGCGGTGCCGGTAGGATGACGAGGGAAGGGAAGCGAGAAGGCGTGTTCTCCTGGTCGTGGATTTTAGATAAACGATTCGATTCGGTTTCAAGTTTCGCCACCAACGTTCGGGTTCTCAGATACAGGCAGGGATGTGATCCTTACTGGGGCACAGCAAGAGAGGATGGGGAAGGGGGCCCGAGAAGCAGCTAGGGGGCCAAAGAGAGCTGTGCTTGCCGGGGAGTTCATAACCCTGGGTAAAATCGTTGACGGTGGTCCAGCGGAAGGGGAGGAAGGCTGTGGAGTCCACACCGAGGGCTCCCAGGAGGGAGATGGCTGTGTACTACAGGCATCGGCGGGACGGGGCTGGACGACCAGGGCAGGGGCTTGAGGTGAGGAGAGAGGGGAATTCTAGAAACGGACAGGAGGAGCGGCCCAGGGTTCCCCTGTTGTGACCAGAATAACCAGACCCAACTTGAGTGCTCTTAACCAGGAGACAGTTCATTAGCCGGCGGCTGTCCTTGCAAAGGAGCAGCCCCGAAATGCCAAGATACAAGGTTTTTAGGCCCCAATCCCCTTCCTCATTCTGTCTTAAACACAAAGGTCCATCTTTCTCCTATTCACTACCTGTCAACCCACTGGTCAGGTGTGCAAGCGGGGGGTACAGAAGCAGAAAGCTTGTTGTTAGAACGTTATGTTCCTATGGGTGATTGCCTATGTTCCCGTGGGCTATAGCCAGTGTTCCCATGGGCGATGGCCAAACAGTAATTTTCAGCTTATATACGATTGATTATTTTTCATGCCACGCAAGCAAGCAGGGTTACACAGGCTAAAATTGGCAGTTAGCGTATGAGCTCATTGTTCCAAGTTTCATGATTAACGGAATGTGGTTAGGGGTTCCAGAAACTAGGCCTAAGGTATAGACTTCCTTTGTCCAGTTTCAGGTTTTAATGATTCTTTAACCCTTTCACATTTCAGCAGGCTATTACATTCCCCACTGGTTTCCTTTAGAATGACTCAATCTTCGAGTCAGAAGTCGGGATTTCTGGCCAATGGGTCGGGGCTGACGCTCCTAAAATTAAAATCTTTGCCCCGGTTATATTGGATTGGATTAAACTCTTAACCCATTTGATCGAGCATGGCCCAAAGGTCAGCAATAACAGCCGAATAATCGATGGTCCTGCTATAGCCGACAATAACGTGGTTAACCAAGAGTTTCCATGAAACCGAGATTCATACCAGTCGCTTCCTTGTTTTAACTTCTCATTTCTGTCTTTCACTCTTTGTCTAATTAATGCTAAACTATCTCTAATAATTCCAGAATGATTAACATAAAAACAGCAAGTTTCTCCTAGTGCTACACACAAACCTCCTTGCTTAAGAAATAAGAGGTCTAAACCTCTTCTATTCTGCAGTACTACTTCAGCTAAAGAATTAAGAGATGTTTCGAGATGATTAATTGATCTCTCTAGAGTGCTGAAATCGTCATTAATCTGCTTTGTGAGCCAGGCTATACCCCGATTCCCTGTAACCAAAGCCGCAGTCCCAACTGCAGCTGATCCTGCCACTCCTAGGCCAACTGGGAGCGGCACAGGCACTGGAACTGCTCGCTTACGCCGAGGATAGTTATATCCTCCCACAAATCCATCGCTTGTCTTCCTTCTTGTCCGCTCATCATATACACCTGAGGTATAACATGAACCAGCACACAAAATCCAGTATTATTTTTCCAATAGTTAAGATTAATACAGGGAGTTAAACCAGTATTACAAGCAAACCAAGTGCCACTAGGGGCCGCTAAATAAGTAGAAGAGGAGCTACTTACTGAAATAGATGACTTACAATTTTCCTTATACCTAGATCTATCAACTCTATAAGTGTTAGTATGCACACAAGTTCCCTTTCCTTGTAAATCTCCCAACGTTACAGATGGGGTTTTGGTTCCCCAAGGGCAAATAGTAACATTCGGAGATGTTACATTCCTAACAGCAGTTTGATCCGTGCCAAGGTTAGCAATGACACCAAGTCCTACATAATAAGGTGGGGCAGGGTTCAGACAAAACCAACAATCCTTTGTAGCATTTGAGTTACTGTCATTAGCAAACTTATAAACATTATTCGGCATGGTCAAGACAGATTCAGGAGTATCCCTGGGGGGGTGGGGGGGGTCTATAAGGCTGTCTAGGTCTATGTCCTTTGTTGGCATTATTAGTGCTCCTAGTAATTGCTGACTGTGTAGGAGTTAAGGCGTTTAACCCTCCGTCATTAGGCCTAACAGGACCTAGAACTAACGGTGGCATCCTGACAGGCTTTTTCTGTATTGTTATGAACACTCCAGGATCAGTTCCAGAAACATACAACCTTAGACCCCATGTCTTTCCAGTCAACTAGGATAGATCATCCCACTCTTTGACAGTGAGAATGACAGGATTGCATTTTCCTGTTATGGTACGGGAAGACCGACTAGGTCGAACAAGAGTCAGAAAGGGGTCAGTGTTCTTCCAAGGGGCTATGGTCTCACAACCCCAATGGCCACGGTAATATTGGTTTGGCTTCTGGCAAGTGCTTTGGTCTTCTCTGGGACACGTATGTAACTGTACTTGTTGGATGCCCCTTTCTTTGTCTTCTCTGCCACAAGCAAACCAGGGGCCGGATGAAAAACTAGCTCCTGGACCTCTAGGCAAGTCATCACTTATAAAATTAAATTTCTTTCCTAATATATCACACGAATCTATATGAAATGTAGGCTGGTACATAGTCTGGTTCACTAATATGGGAATACCCGTTTCTGATTTAATCAATTCCCGTTTGGCCTGCTGAGGTTGATGAGGGTTCCCTTTTACATCATTGATAACAATGAACCCAATTATAATTAACCCCGAGAGAGTCTTATCTTGAGAGGGCCTCTTGTGGGTGTTGCCTTCCATTTCTCTGTCTCCGGGGGAGGTTGTGCTGTCTTAATATGAGTATGATGAATCCAAGGTCTTTTCCCTGCAACCTCGACAGCTGTTGGTGTGGTTAGAATGACTGGAAACGGACCGTCTCACCGGGGTTCTAGGTTTGCAGGTTGAATTTTCTTCACCCACACCCAATCTCCAGGATTATGTGGGTGAGGTTCTGGTACCTTCGGGTCCGGTCTGGTAGCCTTAATGAAGCCTCCTGTTTGTTGCCGGACTCGTTGTAAGGCCCGTAAGGACTTAAGGAGATTCATATTATTATTTATCTCAACTTTTTCTATTCCAATTTTAGGGAGTAAAGGCGGAGGTCTCCCAAACATTATTTCATAAGGGGTTATTCCTGAGATGTATGGAGTACGACGGGCTCGCAAAAGAGCCAAAGGAAGAAGGCTCACCCAATTCTCCCCAGTTTCTAACTTAAATTTAGTTAAGGTTTCTTTTAATGTCCGATTCATCCTTTCTACCTGCCCCGAACTTTGGGGCCTATAACTACAACGTAGTTTCCAATTAATCCCTAGCACTTTAGCTAAAATCTGCTGGTTTGGGCAATAAATGCCGGGCCATTGTCAGACCCCAATGATAAGGGCAGGCCAAATCTCAGAACTATCTCTGATACTAATTTCTTAGCTACTACTCGTGCAGTTTCGTGCTTAGTGGGATAGGCCTCAGTCCATCCAGAGTATGTGTCAATAAAAACTAATAGGTACTTAAATCCAAAAGTTCCAGGCGTAACTTCTGTAAAATCAAGCTCCCAGTGCTCTCCAGGTCTCTTTCCCCTGAGTCTCACTCCTTGTTCCGTGGAGGTCCTTCCTTAGTCTACTTGTGCATATACTGCACACCTATTAGCCACGTCCTTGGCTAAATTTTCAGTCCTGGAACATAATAATCCCTTTTCAATAGTTCAATTAACTTGGTTCCTCCTAGATGGGTGGACTGGTGTGTTAAGTCTATTAAGGTCTTTCCCAAAGCCTGAGGAAGGAGCGATCTTCTATCAGGGAGCATTCTCCATTCTTGTTTTCCCTTTTTTTTTTCCAGTCTTTCACTTAATTCCAAGTCGAATGGGGTATACTCAGGCCTTTCTTCGAAGGCTGGGGGAAGCTTTAAAGGCAAGATGTCTCCGGGCCCCACTGGTTTTCTGGCAGCATCCTTTGCTATCTGATCTGCAAAGGAATTTCCTTGTGCCACCTCAGTCTCTGCATTTTGGTGTCCAGGACAATGAATTATGGCTACTCTTTTTGGTAGCCAAATGGCTTCTAACAGGGCTAAGATCTCTTCCCTGTTTTTAATTTCTTGGCCTCCTGATGTTAAAAGTCCTCTTTCCTGATATAAAGCTCCACGTATGTGGGCAGTAGCAAAGGCATATCTACCGTCAGTATAGATGTTTACAGTTTTATCCTCTCCCCACCGTAAAGCTTGTGTTAGAGCTATAAGTTCAGCCCTCTGTGCCGATGTCCCATGGCTTAGGGCCTGTGCCCATATCACATCCCTGACTGTTACTACGGCCGCCCCGGCATACCTTACTCCGTCGGATACAAAACTGCTTCCGTTGGTAAATAATACCGCATCCGGATTAGGCCACGGCTCATCCTTCAAGTCTGGCCGTAGTCCAGTTACCTGCTCAAGGTGCTGAACACAGTGATGCAATGGAGCCTGCGGGTCATCATCCGGGAGCAGCGTGGCAGGGTTCAGGGCTGCGGTTTTCAAAAACTGGGTCTGTGGGGGGTTAAGCAACAGTACCTGGTACTGAGTAATCCGGGCGTTGGAAATCCATCTCTCAGGAGGGCTGCGCAGCATGGCTTCAACTGCATGTGGAGCCACAATTTCAATATTTTGGCCCAAGGTCAATTTAAAGCGTCTTTGGTCAATAGAGCAGTAGCAGCTAGTGCTCTCAGGCAACTAGGCCTTCCTCCAGCCACCGGATCTAGTCTCTTTGAGAGATATGCCACCGGTCACTTAAATAGTGGCTTTTAATTTCTGGAGCAAATCTCTTCCTTGCAAAGGAAAGGGACGTTCGGGCATAACTAAAAACGAATGCGTGATGGTTCCCTTTCCCAAGTCAGTAATTTCTGCCTGTGTCCGTGGGTATGCCTTCCCTTTCCCAGTGGCTCCTTGAATTACAGTCTTTTCTTTGGATAATAGACCGGCAGTTTCTGTTAAAACTGAGTAAGTTGCACCAGCATCAGCTAAAAAGTTCACAGGTTTGCCCCCTACTTGCAAAGTTACCTTGGGCTCTCGGGGCCTCATTAGATAAGAGCCCTGACGCCCCTATTCATCTTCCAAAAGAATGAGGGGCCTTTTTTCTTCTCACCTCCTGGTTGCTCCTTTTCAGGGCACTCGTTCTTCCAATGTCCTTTCTTTTTGCAAATAGCACATTGGTCTCTTCCTAGCCTAGGTTTTCTATTTTGGCCTTCTTCGTTGCTAGGTCCCCCTCTACGGTTAGGGTTTTTTTTTTCCCAAGGAGGTCGGTTTCCTCGTCGTCCCACAAACATGACCTTTTGCACACCGTCCCTATCGTTAAAGACCTTCTGAGCTATTTCTAATAATTTGGATAAATTTTCTCCCTCAAAACCTTCCAATCTCTGTAACTTCTTTCTAAAGTCAGGGGCCGACTGGCTAACAAAGGCCAAATTAATGGCTCTTCTATTGTTGGGGTCCTCCGGGTCGATAGGTGTATATAAGCGGTAAGACGCTAATAGTCTTTCCAAGAATGCTGCAGGTGACTCGTCCTTAGTCTGAATTACTTCACTTACCGTGGACAGATTTATTGGTCTACGTGCAGCAGCCCGGAGTCCCTGTAGCAGAAACTGGCGATACCTTAGGAGAGCCTCCTTACCTTGATCTGTATTTGGATCCCACTGGGGACGTCGAGTCGGAAACACAGCCTGTAACCTGGTTAAGTCTGCCGTGGGCTGCCCATTTGGGTCTGTTACTCCTCTAGCCACCTCCCGCAAAATTCTTTCCTTTTCTTCAGTAGTGACTAAGACCTGTAAGAGCTGTTGGCAATCATCCCAAGTGGGCTGACGGGTAAAGAAAATAGACTCTAAAAGGGAGGTTAGTCCTTGTGGTTTCTCTGAAAAGGATGGCGTTTGCAATTTCCAATTATATAAATCACTAGTACCGAATGGCGAGTAGATGACAGTAGGCTCACCTCCACCTCCTGGAATCACCTTCAATGGGGCTCGAACAGATACTGGCTCTTTTCAGGGAGGTTGAATCAGGGGAAGGTGGCCTACGACCCCTAGACCGGGTTACGGGAGGTTCCGGTCCCTCCGGAGGAGGACGTCTACCCCCATTTCCATTGTAGGGTGGCGGATACCAGTCATCCTCCGAGGGAGGTCCCTGCAACACCGGTGGGGGCTTCTTCAAACCCTGGGGTATGGCTGCCATTACAGTAACGGGCGCACGACTGCAATTCCGTAAGTATTTAGGGGCATCAGAAACAACATCAATCCAAACATCAACATAAGGAATTTGGTCAGGATGCCCAGGGTTTCCATAAATCACACCTCGAACCCAGAATGCAGCCTGCATGTTAAATGATCCCTCGGAGGGCCATCCTACTCCGAAGGTCGGCCAATCTAATTGACAAAAGCGCTGCAAATCAAAAGGGGTTACTGAAGCACCATAGGCCCTTGCCCTGCGACGAAAATCTTTAAAGTTGTTAAGCATGCACCGTGACGGAGTTAGTTTGCCCTGTGATTGTCCCAGAGCTCCACAATAAAGCACACGAAGCAAAACAAAACAAGACAGACACAGACTAACAAACCAGAACAGGACTGAGAAAACTGTCGTCACAGTCTCAGTCGACCGCCGACCTTACTTGTCGCGTCCGACGTCCGCACGGTCCCTGGGCCCCCTACCAGAAACTGCCTCAGCACTCCCAGGATCGTGCTCCGCAAAGCGAGAAACCACAGGCGGCGGGCTAGGGCAAGTGCCCTAGAGGCCTCCCCAACCGCAAATGGTCCAACGCCCCGGTGCACTGATCAATTTTCCCACAACGAGAAGATCTCGCTCGGGCCTCCAAATGTTGTGACCAGAATAACCAGACCCAACTTGAGTGCTCTTAACCAGGAGACAGTTCATTAGCCGGCGGCTGTCCTTGCAAAGGAGCAGCCCCGAAATGCCAAGATACAAGGTTTTTAGGCCCCAAATCCCCTTCCTCATTCTGTCTTAAACACAAAGGTCCATCTTTCTCCTATTCACTACCTGTCAACCCACTGGTCAGGTGTGCAAGCGGGGGGTACAGAAGCAGAAAGCTTGTTGTTAGAACGTTATGTTCCTATGGGTGATTGCCTATGTTCCCGTGGGCTATAGCCAGTGTTCCCATGGGCGATGGCCAAACAGTAATTTTCGGCTTATATACGATTGATTATTTTTCATGCCACGCAAGCAAGCAGGGTTACACAGGCTAAAATTGGCAGTTAGCGTATGAGCTCATTGTTCCAAGTTTCATGATTAACGGAATGTGGTTAGGGGTTCCAGAAACTAGGCCTAAGTTATAGACTTCCTTTGTCCAGTTTCAGGTTTTAATGATTCTTTAACCCTTTCACATTTCAGCAGGCTATTACACCCCGTTGCCCAGCCATGTCCGTGGGCATCCGCCCTGGACCTGGCAAGTCCGGTCTCTCGAGTGACAGTTTGCAACAGGTTCCACGAGGAAACTTCCAGCGCCTGCGGGCTCGGCTCGGAGGCCGGCACGGACCTCACAGGGTGGCAGCGCGCAGGCCAGAACCACCCACCAATCCGAGCCCATCCCCTCCCTGGCCCAACAGTCGCCTTTGTTCTCCGTGGAAGAACTTCCGGCGCTGTCGCTATGGTTTCGAGGGCGGAACTCAGGAAGCTGCGGGTGCCGGTGCCGGTGCCCGTTCGCAGGGGTCTCTCGGGTCGGTCCCCGCTTCTGGTGACTGTCACAGTCATCCGCGTGGCGTCCGCCTGCACTATCGGTGTGTTCCCCCCGCCCCCCACCCCCCGAAAACCAGCCAACGAGAGGGATTTTCTTCCCGTTGCCCCGTCACCGAGTTTCTCCGACCATCAGATGGCACTGTGGAGCCATGAACGGACCCGATCCCCGCCCTTCCTGCTTAGAAAAAAAGAAGAAGAAGAAGAAGAAGAAGAAGAAGAAGAAGAAAACAACAAAAAAAAGCGGCGCGACCTTCTCCGGGACAATTGGCCACATTTCCTTCTGGGCCTGCCTGAGCCAGGCCTGTCCTGAGGCCCAGCTGCTCCTCCCTTCAGTGGCTTCCTAACCGAAAACCTGGTTTCCCTTTTATCAATCTATTCTTCGGTGACCCTAGTCACTCAAGCTCCCTGGAGAAAATCGGGAAGACCGCTACCATAATGGAATGGAAACCACCGTCCCATCACCCAGGGACGACCATTAATAATGATTGGTGATGGCGAGCATTTGCCTGCCATCTTGCTCCCCGGCAAATGTCATCAGTTTGCATCCAAAAGAATCTCATAAAAGATTTTTTTAAAAAAAAGAAAACAAAAAAGGCTTTGTGATCAATCTCTTCAGCAGGTTTTCTCACCCATAAACTTCTACTATAAACACTATGAGATTCACATTGCGCTGTGACTTTGACATCTTTTATGGAAGTCAAATTTTCAGCATGGAGCAGCCCTGCTAAAATCATTTCAAAACACCTGAAGTTTTTGACTCATCTCTGTCCCTAAAAGTACGAGTCGTCTCAGAGAGTGAGAAATACTGTAGTTCGTAACTGAGAGAGCCAGCGGGAATAACGCCTGACTCCTGTGCCAAAGGGAAAAGGCATAGCGTTACCTTCTTGAGGACAGGAGCTATAGTTTTTCTTCTTCCGGTTTTTATTATTTTCATTTACTTCTTTTTATTTTCAATTTATTTATTTGTTTGTTTGTTTTTGCTTAGCATTGTATTTTCGATGTATGAAATCCACTCGTTTTGTCCTCCGGCATCTTCGCCTTGTTGTCTGTCCCCAAGGCGAGGGCCGGCTGCTCCCTGGGCTCCTGTCCCGTGGGGCTGGGAGTTTAGGAAACCCCCTGAGAAGATCTGTCATAGAGTCACTCCATTATTTTTACCTCAGGCTATGCAAGGAAATTCTTCTGATCGTTGTCATTTGGGAAAACAGAGAAAAGACAACAGAAAGAGAGAGTGATCATCCTCGACCCAGCCACTTTCGACATGTCTTGCAATCCCGTTTCATTTTTACACCCTTGTGACACCGCAGTCTCCAATATGGGATTCTGACGTTTTAAGGGCTGACAGTGGGTAATGCGTATATTTCCCTGAAATTCGACTTTCCCTAAACTCCCGCACGTGCACCTTCCGCCACTCCCACCCTGTTTTCGAAATATGAAAAGTCATGAACGCTAGGACAAACTATTTGAAGAAATCTACGCCCACATTTTAGAGAGTTTGCCTGCAGGGATTCCTTACAGGTCGACACATGTTGCCACGGTCCTTTAGACGGGAACACGGGCCAGGGCCTGCGTCATTGCATCCTGAGAGTGCCGCTAATTTTTTAAGTGTTGCGGAGCTGAGAGGTGAAAACTACGTCCTTTTTCCTTAAAAACAACTTTTAAAAATTATTCGCGAGATTCGATATCCGTTCGTATACGGAAGACCTATGCATCTGTCTCTGTGTCTTCCTCGCGTAAAACGGATTGATGAGAATTCCTGTTAGGGGATTTCATTAATTTTAAAATGAGGATTGGAGAAAATGAGGAGACGGAGACGCGGGCATTCGAAAACAAAATGCAGCTAGATGGAAGCGAAGTTAGCTCGCTAACTCCGTGTCGCCTTTCCCTGTTATGGTTTCATACCCATAACAAGGATACTCCTCATCCAGGGCTTCGGGTCATGTCTAACCGAGAACTGTGCCACTGGCCTGTCCAAACAGGTGATCCAAGCTATGATGTAGGATGGAAGACCGAAGAACAGACTGCCCCTTCAACCCGCCGCCGGGGACTTCTTGGCTCAATTTCCTGGACCTTGCTTGCACATCCCTGTTCATTCCTCTCCGAAAAGAACCGGCTGGCGACGAACGCAGTTCACTTTGTCCGGGAGTTCATCTTCTCTAAGAGGAGACAGTGTAAAATAATCAAAACAGACCCCAGGTTTCCTTGCTTCAATCCTTGTCCCTTTAAAAAGGTTTCTTTTTCGCTTCGCTTCGCTTCGCTCCTCTCCTCTCCTGTACCGTTTGGGTTACCTCCTCCAACCCTCAAAACCTGAACGAGGCACACAGAAACAGCCCTCCAAGGACTGTTCTGGGGGCTGCTGGAATGAGATTTGCACCAGCGGTGAGAGCAAGAGGCATGAATGAGAGGAACCAACTCCCAGCCATTCCAACCTCACATTAGCGGCAGTTACAGAAACTGCAGCCTGGGGGCATACCACAGTCGTGGGCCTGTCTTCTCCTTTCCCTATACAAACTCCAGTCTGCTTCGCCCCAGAGAAGAGTTACCCGGTCTTAAGGGGGGGGGGCACGCATCGGCTGGACGAAGCCTTTAACCTCTACTCGAATCACTTGAACTAGGTTGTGCACTCCCCGCGTTCTACCACCGATTCGACCCCGACGCTCTCGCCTCCGAAGCCAAAAGTTCTACGGGGCCACTCGCTCGCATGACCTACAGACACCGCTGGGTCCAAACCAGCCGTTCGTTTTTCTCAAGAGAACCACCGGTGTTCGCGATCACGAGATTCCAGGGGAACCTCTCCCCCGAGTCATCACAGGGCTCGTGTTACGCAGACACCCTTAGCGGTGATCTCTCGGAGGAGCAGTTTTCTCTCTCATCTGATCACGGGCCTGAGGATACGAACCCACCAGATCAGGGTTCTGTCGCGAATGGCACGACACGACGTACCAAAGGACTCGGCGGACTGCCTGACGCAGACCGTATACTCAGTACGTCTTAGCCACGTGATGTTATAACAGCGAAGGGCACGAAGCTCTGGGATCGTCATTTTAGGGGGAGTAAAGACGTTCCCTACGTCCTTCGATCGCAAACGAAGGGTGCCCGAGCCAGAATAATACAGCCAACCATGCCGATGCCGTTTAGCCGACAAATACGGGAAAAGGTCGGATTTGCTCTTTGGAGAAGATGTGTCCTGGAAAGCTCACTAGACTGAAAAAGGGACTCAAATTTCTAGAGCGTTTGGCGTTCAGCGATGCTGCAGTCCATGCACCTCTATGACGCAGGGTCCGGTCTAGTCTTACTGGACGAGGGAACGAGAACCCATTGGCTTCGAGAAACACGCAAGTTTCTTTTTCAAATCATCTTTTGGTTACGACAAGGGTGGGTATTGCAGCTTGCCAGCGTCGGGCTGACTTTTCGTGTCTGGCGCCCCGACGAACGGCCGAGTCTATTCGTGTTTATAATTTCGCTCGTCTCCATTCTCCCTTTCCTGTCTGGGGGACCGGCAACAGAGGAAATACTACAGATTATGGAGACCGGGGGATACCGAACTCTTGGTCAGAGTAAAATAAACGTTTCCTGGGATGAATTCCAACACATACGAGAAAAACGCGGAGTTTCTGTCCTGGGAGCAGGGGCCCTCTCACCACGCCCTTTCCTGGATGCGCCTCCCCGTTCAACCAACAACTTAGCCTGACTCCCGTTCCTAAAATCGAGGAAAGAGCAGGCCCAGAGAGCAAAGCGACTCAGACAGCACAAGACGGTAAGGCTGCCGAGAGCCGGCACTGGAAGGGAGTCCCCCGGGTCTCTGGCCCAAGGCCCTCCAGCGGCCCTTGATGACAAAAAGTTAGGGAAGACCCGCATGTCCGATCAAGGATGCCTTTATGGCAAAGAAGTTGTCGGTATACACGTGCCGACATTATTTGGGCTCGGTACTATTTTAAAATGAAACTCTCTGGTAAGAAATACGGGACTTTTTTCACTTGTGTGAGGCCCGACCAAAGGGAGCGTCAGAAGTCATTAGCCGGACTTAGGGAGAAAGACCGTCGCGGTCAGATCGGGCCGGCTTCATACACGCTGCTCACTGTCAGAGGACCGTGTTCCCGATTCCAGTAGCACGTCGGTCACTGGGCCCCTAAGTTCACGGCCAGCGCTTTCTCTAGACGCCCCCTCCTCTCCATTACATGACCCAAATCGATCATCCAAGGCCTCAGGCTAGGGCGACTGCACCTTTTAACCACCGGACCCAATCAACCTAGGTTGCGTCCCAGAGTCGACCTGCTATGAAGTGAATATCCTGCACGCCAGGGTCCTTCCGGAAAGACGCCCGATATGCTGACGGCCGATGAAACCAAGGAGCAACGATAAAAGACGCGCCACGTCTCCCAAGGCCATTCCGTGTGCGCTACATCTGGTCCGCTTAAGCCTCATCGCACTTTCTGTGGAATGAAAGAAAGAGGCTTGAAACTGGAAAGTCTCGGGGTGTGTCCTGAGTCTGTCGCCAACAGGGTAGAAGGACCTCAGGTGGTCGACTGACCTGGCCTCGGACATAAAATCTGATTTCAAGAACTGTTAACGACATAGACGAACGCCGACTTGCAAAGGGTCAAATGAAACACACGCACGCACACACACACGCACACACGCACACACGCACACACACGCCGCCCCCCCAATGTAGAAAACTGTTGCTGTATGGTAATCCAGGGCGGGGGAAGGAATGATTTTCGTACATTTGAAAAAATTGACCTGAAAATTAAATTTGAAAAGATTTCACAGTATTGACCGGGTACCCATTAAACGCTAGGTGGCCCTCCGGGGGCTGAGGATAAAAGAATGCAACAGAAATGCACTACAGCGCCTGCCCGCATAAAGGGGTACCGTGGTGCTGCCCGTGGATCTTAGGTCACTTGCATCTTCAAGTCAAGGTTTACAACAGCTCTCGACACTTTACGTCTCCACTACTTTTCAGTAAAATGGCATGAAACGTGAAAACGATTTTCAAAAGCGGGCAACCGAGTTTAAAAAGAAGGAGGCCGAGATCATGACGCAAACATGAAACACAGTATACTGAAAACACACCCTCTTTTGAAGAAAAACACTCTTAGGGATATTGGGCACCAAATACTAATAACGGCCACCACTGGCTGATGGGACTGAGGTCTGGATTACGTTCTTTATCATAGTTCACGTGTCCTCCAGATTGCCCACAAAACGCATTCGACGACAGGCGCGTTGAGAGAAGCGGGGGCGGGGCGGGGCGGGGGGGGCGGGGAGGGCGAGGTGGGGTGGGGAAACGAGTTGCCGGGGCACCCGGGCAGCCCCCAAAGAAGCACAGGCAATGTGAAAGGGAAAGGCTTGTTCTGTCCGCGGGCCCCGCACTCCGCCTGCGAGTGCGCCGCGCAGGCGCTGAAAGAAGGGACCGGTTTTCTTTCTTTCACTGGAAGGAACATCCAGTTTTTTCAAGCAGGAAAGGGCGGGGGCGAGAGGCAGGCGGGAGGCCACTCGGCGGCGCACCACTGCCCCCTGCTGCACGGAGAAACGAGTCGCGCTAAACCGGCAGGAAAATCCCTCGCTTCCACAGGTTTTGGGCAGAGAGCCCGGGACAGCGCGCCTGACGAGGGAAGCCGAGAGACCCTGAGGGCCGCGGAAGGACGGGCACCCGTCCGCAGCGGCCCCCGGCGGAGGCTCCAGCTCAGTCGTTTCCCCGAATAGCGCCCTCGGAACCATAGCGAGAGCGACCGGAAGTCCGGACCGGGTAGTGCGGCATCTGATTGCCGGGTTCTCGACCTGCGCACGGGAGCCCAGTGACGTCGCTACCCGCCGGACTGCGGGCTCGCGCGGGAGATTTTCGCCGGGACCCCACTGCGAAGAGTCGGGTCGGCCATCGGAACTGTGATATCCATGCCCTGTGGCCCGACTGACACAGCGGACCCTTGGCCCCACGTGCGAGACCCGTACCGATCCCCTGGTCATCCTCCGCCCGCCGCCCGACCCCGCCCCAGCCTCCCACAAGCTAGTCCTGTGACTCACCCACTGTCGCCCACCCAGCCCGCACTCCCGGCAACCCTCCTGGCCACCACAGGGCCCGGGAGCCCGACCAGGTCACCCCCCGGAGTCGCTCCGTCCTCAGGGATGTTCTGCTCCTCCCCGTCCCGCCATTCCCCTGCCCGTGGTGATGCCCCGGGCATCAGGGAACACCGTTCCCTGCCTCCCCCACCCCCCTCCGTGATGTCCCTTTCTAGCATTTACCCTCCGATCACCTCAACGCCTTGCCCTGGACGTCCGGCTGTCTTCCTCTAATGCCGGTTTAGACAGCGATCAACCTCTTGGGGGCCTCCACCAGGGACCCCCCGCCCCCCCAGCCCTCCTCACCTTCCGCCAGGCCAGGCCCCTCCTCGCCTCGCCTGGCCTCGCCTGACCTCGCCTGCCCTCGCCTGGCCTCGCCGAGCTCTTACCCTCTTACCGAGCTCTTACCGAGCTCTTACCGAGCTCTTACCGGGACTGTAAACTCCCCGTCGGACACACCTCTCCAGCCGCTTTTCTCCCAGGTCCATCCTCTCCTGCCGTGCCCCAGTGAGGGACACGTCCCTGCCTGGATCACAGCCTCTGAGCATTGGCGGCAGAACTTGACACCTTACTGAACTGTTTGCCTTAAGCCCATGAGCAGGGCCTGCTTCCGGCCTTCTCCGTCATCTTACCTACTCCACCACCTTACTCACTAGCGACCCTCTTCCATCCCAGGGACCTCCCCTAAGAGTTCCTGCAGAAGAGAGAAGTAGTGAGGTGGGACTTCTCAGAGCTTCCCCAGCCCGATCGACCTCTTTCTGCCCTCGTAACCTCTGCCGTCCCTGGGCATACCGTGGCCCCCTGACCGCAGCCAGCCCTCGCCTGTGCTCAGGCTCCCGCGACCTGGCTCTGTGGCGCCACATGGACAGCGCGTTGGACTTCTAACTCAAAGGCTCCCATGCCTTCCACCTGCTCAGGGACTTTGCTCCCCTCCCCGATCACGATCACTTATCACTCCTTCCACAGTAGAGCTTCCCCCCGCCCCCCGCCCCCCGCAAAGGGCGGGGACCCGTTCATCTTCGGAGCGAAACCGCTCCGGCATATCCTGAGACCATCTGCTCTTCGCCCCCCTTCCACCGAGCGTCTGTCCCTGTCACTCCACTGCAAACCGGTCTTGTCAAGGCCGCGATTGACATCCAAGTTGATCCCATACCCGCTTGTGTAGGCTCATCGCAGGCCACCACTCGGTCGCCTCGGGCGCATTTGACCATTCCGTTCTCTTGCGCTCATTTTATGTTTCTGAGGGGAGGGGTCGTGCCACAACATATTCTACTGTTCTCCGCGAGGCACGCGTTCCACGGTATGCCCCGTTGACCTGGATGGAGTGTGGAAAGTCTCGGGTCGACACGAAAGACGAACCACAGCAAAGAGTGTCTGTCTGGGCCCATCGCGGCGGAAAGGGCCCCCAGAGGCGGTGGCGGGCAGAGGTCGTCAGAGAGCTCAGACAAGGGAGGCGAGGCAAGAAGTGAAGAGGAGCACCAAGTAAGAGACGGTTTCACCCCATTCACACTCGGGACGCACAGGAGGACACTGCACCATGACCCAGCAGTGTCTTTGGGCAGACGGACGGCTGGAGTGCAGGAATAGAACTTTAGGCAGCTGACTTGGTTCCTGCTGTGGTATAGGTGAGACCCCAGGGGACGGCACTCCTCGAAGTGGCTGACCAGAGCCAGGGGTTCACGAGGGAGGCCTCAGCCGGCCGGCGGGCAGATGACGCTGCTGCCGAGGCTGCGGGGTGGGCGGTCCTGCCCAGGGGAGGGATGGAGGATGGCACACAGATTCACGGGGGTCAGCAGAGTGAGGTGAGACCGAGTCGGCCAGGGAGCGCCAGGTCCTGACCAAGAGGTGAGCGTCAGAAATGCAAGTTTCACCGTCCCCACCCGTGGGCGGTGCCGGTCAGCTGCAGCAGCAGCTGGAACCGGGAGGCCAGGGCCATCCTTCCTCAGAGGTCACCTAGAATACCGTGAGCCACAGAGGTGTGGCGTAGGTCCCCTTCCTCCACCCTCACACAGACTCGGGAGCCACACGTTCGCCTTCCCCGTCCCGGCTGTAACAGGCGTACCTTACGTGCAGCTACGTGACTTAGAAACCGTGTACGTATCCATTGCCCCACTTGGTTCTCGCAACCCACCAAGGAGAGACAGCAATGGTCTGAGGCCCCGCCCGAGTCTGTCAAATGGAAACTTGTGCCTCTACCCAGGGATCGAGAGGGCTCCATGTGCAGGAAGGTCTTGGTTCGCCTCTTGTCACAGGCATGCTCTGCCTGATCCCCTCTCCCCGTCTCTGGCTGTCTCACACCTGGTCCTCCCCCTCACATACCACCAAACGGGGGTTAAGGAGCTTTGGAAAGACACGGATTCCCTGACAAAGCCCTTGAGTTCTGATGGTGCACGGGCGGTGGACACGTAACAACGGCAGAAATCTCTTGTGGGTTGGAGCCCGCTCCTTCGCCCGGCAGAAATCTCTTGTGGGCTGGGGCCTGCTCCTTCGCCGCAGAGCGCACCCCGCCGTCAAATCATGCTGGCTTGGTACCTGTGGTCCTCCTGTAAGATCTTTGCGGACTCGGACTCGCGTCTCTCCCTGCACATCCAACAAGCCATCTGGACCCGGGGCCCTGCATCCCTTTCGTCGTCATCTGAGGACCCGATGGATATCTCCCCTCCGCCGGGGCCAGAACCACAAGGGAGCCCCTTGCTACTGCCCTGCGCCGCGCCCCAGGCCCTCATTCCTCACGTGACGGAACCCAAAGCACAGCCTCGTCGTCACCAGATACGGGTCCTCAAGGCCAACCTCATCGTCGGGGCTTAGGCGGCTTACAGACGCTTCCAGTCTGTCCACGCCCGGCACTCGGACAACGCAAACCTCTTCTACCGTCTCACAGCTTCCTGGACGTCTAGCGTCCTCAACCAAGAAACGCCTTTGCGGGAGCCATTTTGTCCGAGTCTCGAGGTCCTTCCAAATGCCCACGTCTCCAGCTCCTGCCATCGCCCCAACCCGAGTACCTGGCATCTACCGTCCTCATCACAGGACTGCCGTCCGCTAACCCCGGCGGAACTCCTCTTCACTCTGATGCCCCCTTCGCCAAAACCCCCTACACCCTCTGCCAGGACATCCCTGTGCTCTGACTTAAGTCGACTGGTCTCGCCCCCCAATGCCACCTTTCGAGGCCTCTTACATGGCAGATGTCGTGTGGCCCAACCCAGAACTCCGTGGGTCACAGAGGTAAGAATGGGCGTGGGGCGAGACGGAGGATGGGGGTCTTCCTGCAAGCCCGCTGCTGCTGGATTCCCTCAGCCTTCCTTCCTCAACTTAAAGCTTCTCCTGCGAGGCTCATCCTAAGTCTCCATGACGCTGTCATCCATTCAGCAGTCCTCGGGATCCCTAGGGATTTCCGGTACCTGCTTCCTGTGGTTTTCTCTCTCGTTTGGGGGTGGGGGGTGGGGGTGGGTTGGAGGGACAGTTAAGCAACCTGCCCTGGAAGAGCTCAGCCCTCTGCTTCTCCTACCCTGTCTCTTGATTATTTTCAATCTCAGCTTCTGGAAAGCGTAGGCTTCGCTAGCATTCTCTTTGGGCTACCTCTCCATTCGTCCGTAAGGACAGTTCAGGAGTCAAGTCCCCGAACACGTGGCATCCTGAACACAGGTGAGGGCTGGCTGCAGCCATGCCCAGGGGCAACGGCGAATGCCATGATAGAAACAGGTCGATTGGATTTGGGAAGCTCTGAGAAGTCCCGCCTCATCGCGTCTGTCTTCTCCACGAGTTATTCAGACAGGTCATTAGAATGGTCGGAAGTCGCTGGTGAGTACAGTCGGCGGTGCCGGTAGGATGACGAGGGAAGGGAAGCGAGAAGGCGTGTTCTCCTGGTCGTGGATTTTAGATAAACGATTCGATTCGGTTTCAAGTTTCGCCACCAACGTTCGGGTTCTCAGATACAGGCAGGGATGTGATCCTTACTGGGGCACAGCAAGAGAGGATGGGGAAGGGGGCCCGAGAAGCAGCTAGGGGGCCAAAGAGAGCTGTGCTTGCCGGGGAGTTCATAACCCTGGGTAAAATCGTTGACGGTGGTCCAGCGGAAGGGGAGGAAGGCTGTGGAGTCCACACCGAGGGCTCCCAGGAGGGAGATGGCTGTGTACTACAGGCATCGGCGGGACGGGGCTGGACGACCAGGGCAGGGGCTTGAGGTGAGGAGAGAGGGGAATTCTAGAAACGGACAGGAGGAGCGGCCCAGGGTTCCCCTGTTGTGACCAGAATAACCAGACCCAACTTGAGTGCTCTTAACCAGGAGACAGTTTATTAGCCGGCGGCTGTCCTTGCAAAGGAGCAGCCCCGAAATGCCAAGATACAAGGTTTTTAAGCCCCAAATCCCTATTCCTCATTCTGTCTTAAACACAAAGGTCCATCTTTCTCCTATTCACTACCTGTCAACCCACTGGTCAGGTGTGCAAGCGGGGGGTACAGAAGCAGAAAGCTTGTTGTTAGAATGTTATGTTCCTATGGGTGATTGCCTATGTTCCCATGGACAATAGCCAGTGTTCCCATGGGCGATGGCCAAACAGTAATTTTCAGCTTATATACAATTGATTATTTTTCATGCCACGCAAGCAAGCAGGGTTACACAGGCTAAAATTGGCAGTTAGCGTATGAGCTCATTGTTCCAAGTTTCATGATTAACGGAATGTGGTTAGGGGTTCCAGAAACTAGGCCTAAGGTATAGACTTCCTTTGTCCAGTTTCAGGTTTTAATGATTCTTTAACCCTTTCACATTTCAGCAGGCTATTACATTCCCCACTGGTTTCCTTTAGAATGACTCAATCTTCGAGTCCGAAGTCGGGATTTCTGGCCAATGGGTCGGGGCTGACGCTCCTAAAATTAAAATCTTTGCCCCGGTTATATTGGATTGGATTAAACTCTTAACCCATTTGATCGAGCATGGCCCAAAGGTCAGCAATAACAGCCGAATAATCGATGGTCCTGCTATAGCCGACAATAACGTGGTTAACCAAGAGTTTCCATGAAACCGAGATTCATACCAGTCGCTTCCTTGTTTTAACTTCTCATTTCTGTCTTTCACTCTTTGTCTAATTAATGCTAAACTATCTCTAATAATTCCAGAATGATTAACATAAAAACAGCAAGTTTCTCCTAGTGCTACACACAAACCTCCTTGCTTAAGAAATAAGAGGTCTAAACCTCTTCTATTCTGCAGTACTACTTCAGCTAAAGAATTAAGAGATGTTTCGAGATGATTAATTGATCTCTCTAGAGTGCTGAAATCGTCATTAATCTGCTTTGTGAGCCAGGCTATACCCCGATTCCCTGTAACCAAAGCCGCAGTCCCAACTGCAGCTGATCCTGCCACTCCTAGGCCAACTGGGAGCGGCACAGGCACTGGAACTGCTCGCTTACGCCGAGGATAGTTATATCCTCCCCACAAATCCATCGCTTGTCTTCCTTCTTGTCCGCTCATCATATACACCTGAGGTATAACATGAACCAGCACACAAAATCCAGTATTATTTTTCCAATAGTTAAGATTAATACAGGGAGTTAAACCAGTATTACAAGCAAACCAAGTGCCACTAGGGGCCGCTAAATAAGTAGAAGAGGAGCTACTTACTGAAATAGATGACTTACAATTTTCCTTATACCTAGATCTATCAACTCTATAAGTGTTAGTATGCACACAAGTTCCCTTTCCTTGTAAATCTCCCAACGTTACAGATGGGGTTTTGGTTCCCCAAGGGCAAATAGTAACATTCGGAGATGTTACATTCCTAACAGCAGTTTGATCCGTGCCAAGGTTAGCAATGACACCAAGTCCTACATAATAAGGTGGGGCAGGGTTCAGACAAAACCAACAATCCTTTGTAGCATTTGAGTTACTGTCATTAGCAAACTTATAAACATTATTCGGCATGGTCAAGACAGATTCAGGAGTATCCCTGGGGGGGTGGGGGGGGTCTATAAGGCTGTCTAGGTCTATGTCCTTTGTTGGCATTATTAGTGCTCCTAGTAATTGCTGACTGTGTAGGAGTTAAGGCGTTTAACCCTCCGTCATTAGGCCTAACAGGACCTAGAACTAACGGTGGCATCCTGACAGGCTTTTTCTGTATTGTTATGAACACTCCAGGATCAGTTCCAGAAACATACAACCTTAGACCCCATGTCTTTCCAGTCAACTAGGATAGATCATCCCACTCTTTGACAGTGAGAATGACAGGATTGCATTTTCCTGTTATGGTACGGGAAGACCGACTAGGTCGAACAAGAGTCAGAAAGGGGTCAGTGTTCTTCCAAGGGGCTATGGTCTCACAACCCCAATGGCCACGGTAATATTGGTTTGGCTTCTGGCAAGTGCTTTGGTCTTCTCTGGGACACGTATGTAACTGTACTTGTTGGATGCCCCTTTCTTTGTCTTCTCTGCCACAAGCAAACCAGGGGCCGGATGAAAAACTAGCTCCTGGACCTCTAGGCAAGTCATCACTTATAAAATTAAATTTCTTTCCTAATATATCACACGAATCTATATGAAATGTAGGCTGGTACATAGTCTGGTTCACTAATATGGGAATACCCGTTTCTGATTTAATCAATTCCCGTTTGGCCTGCTGAGGTTGATGAGGGTTCCCTTTTACATCATTGATAACAATGAACCCAATTATAATTAACCCCGAGAGAGTCTTATCTTGAGAGGGCCTCTTGTGGGTGTTGCCTTCCATTTCTCTGTCTCCGGGGGAGGTTGTGCTGTCTTAATATGAGTATGATGAATCCAAGGTCTTTTCCCTGCAACCTCGACAGCTGTTGGTGTGGTTAGAATGACTGGAAACGGACCGTCTCACCGGGGTTCTAGGTTTGCAGGTTGAATTTTCTTCACCCACACCCAATCTCCAGGATTATGTGGGTGAGGTTCTGGTACCTTCGGGTCCGGTCTGGTAGCCTTAATGAAGCCTCCTGTTTGTTGCCGGACTCGTTGTAAGGCCCGTAAGGACTTAAGGAGATTCATATTATTATTTATCTCAACTTTTTCTATTCCAATTTTAGGGAGTAAAGGCGGAGGTCTCCCAAACATTATTTCATAAGGGGTTATTCCTGAGATGTATGGAGTACGACGGGCTCGCAAAAGAGCCAAAGGAAGAAGGCTCACCCAATTCTCCCCAGTTTCTAACTTAAATTTAGTTAAGGTTTCTTTTAATGTCCGATTCATCCTTTCTACCTGCCCCGAACTTTGGGGCCTATAACTACAACGTAGTTTCCAATTAATCCCTAGCACTTTAGCTAAAATCTGCTGGTTTGGGCAATAAATGCCGGGCCATTGTCAGACCCCAATGATAAGGGCAGGCCAAATCTCAGAACTATCTCTGATACTAATTTCTTAGCTACTACTCGTGCAGTTTCGTGCTTAGTGGGATAGGCCTCAGTCCATCCAGAGTATGTGTCAATAAAAACTAATAGGTACTTAAATCCAAAAGTTCCAGGCGTAACTTCTGTAAAATCAAGCTCCCTGTGCTCTCCAGGTCTCTTTCCCCTGAGTCTCACTCCTTGTTCTGTGGAGGTCCTTCCTTAGTCTACTTGTGCATATACTGCACACCTATTAGCCACGTCCTTGGCTAAATTTTCAGTCCTGGAACATAATAATCCCTTTTCAATAGTTCAATTAACTTGGTTCCTCTTAGATGGGTGGACTGGTGTGTTAAGTCTATTAAGGTCTTTCCCAAAGCCTGAGGAAGGAGCCATCTTCTATCAGGGAGCATTCTCCATTCTTGTTTTCCCTCTTTTTTTTTTCTTTCTTTTTTTTTCCAGTCTTTCACTTAATTCCAAGTCGAACAGGGTATACTCAGGCCTTTCTTCGAAGGCTGGGGGAAGCTTTAAAGGCAAGATGTCTCCGGGCCCCACTGGTTTTCTGGCAGCATCCTTTGCTATCTGATCTGCAAAGGAATTTCCTTGTGCCACCTCAGTCTCTGCATTTTGGTGTCCAGGACAATGAATTATGGCTACTCTTTTTGGTAGCCAAATGGCTTCTAACAGGGCTAAGATCTCTTCCCTGTTTTTAATTTCTTGGCCTCCTGATGTTAAAAGTCCTCTTTCCTGATATAAAGCTCCACGTATGTGGGCAGTAGCAAAGGCATATCTACCGTCAGTATAGATGTTTACAGTTTTATCCTCTCCCCACCGTAAAGCTTGTGTTAGAGCTATAAGTTCAGCCCTCTGTGCCGATGTCCCATGGCTTAGGGCTTGTGCCCATATCACATCCCTGACTGTTACTACGGCCGCCCCGGCATACCTTACTCCGTCGGATACAAAACTGCTTCCGTTGGTAAATAATACCGCATCCGGATTAGGCCACGGCTCATCCTTCAAGTCTGGCCGTAGTCCAGTTACCTGCTCAAGGTGCTGAACACAGTGATGCAATGGAGCCTGCGGGTCATCATCCGGGAGCAGCGTGGCAGGGTTCAGGGCTGCAGTTTTCAAAAACTGGGTCTGTGGGGGATTAAGCAACAGTACCTGGTACTGAGTAATCCAGGCGTTGGAAATCCATCTTTCAGGAGGGCTGCGCAGCATGGCTTCAACTGCATGTGGAGCCACAATTTCAATATTTTGGCCCAAGGTCAATTTAAAGCGTCTTTGGTCAATATAGCAGTAGCAGCTAGTGCTCTCAGGCAACTAGGCCTTCCTCCAGCCACCGGATCTAGTCTCTTTGAGAGATATGCCACCGGTCACTTAAATAGTGGCTTTTAATTTCTGGAGCAAATCTCTTCCTTGCAAAGGAAAGGGACGTTCGGGCATAACTAAAAACGAATGCGTGATGGTTCCCTTTCCCAAGTCAGTAATTTCTGCCTGTGTCCGTGGGTATGCCTTCCCTTTCCCAGTGGCTCCTTGAATTACAGTCTTTTCTTTGGATAATAGACCGGCAGTTTCTGTTAAAACTGAGTAAGTTGCACCAGCATCAGCTAAAAAGTTCACAGGTTTGCCCCCTACTTGCAAAGTTACCTTGGGCTCTCGGGGCCTCATTAGATAAGAGCCCTGACGCCCCTATTCATCTTCCAAAAGAATGAGGGGCCTTTTTTCTTCTCACCTCCTGGTTGCTCCTTTTCAGGGCACTCGTTCTTCCAATGTCCTTTCTTTTTGCAAATAGCACATTGGTCTCTTCCTAGCCTAGGTTTTCTATTTTGGCCTTCTTCGTTGCTAGGTCCCCCTCTACGGTTAGGGTTTTTTTTTTCCCAAGGAGGTCGGTTTCCTCGTCGTCCCACAAACATGACCTTTTGCACACCGTCCCTATCGTTAAAGACCTTCTGAGCTATTTCTAATAATTTGGATAAATTTTCTCCCTCAAAACCTTCCAATCTCTGTAACTTCTTTCTAATGTCAGGGGCCGACTGGCTAACAAAGGCCAAATTAATGGCTCTTCTATTGTTGGGGTCCTCCGGGTCAATAGGTGTATATAAGCGGTAAGACTTTAATAGTCTTTCCAAGAATGCTGCAGGTGACTCGTCCTTAGTCTGAATTACTTCACTTACCTTGGACAGATTTATTGGTCTACGTGCAGCAGCCCGAAGTCCCTGTAGCAGAAACTGGCGATACCTTAGGAGAGCCTCCTTACCTTGATCTGCATTTGGATCCCACTGGGGACGTTGAGTCGGAAACACAGCCTGTAACCTGGTTAAGTCTGCTGTGGGCTGCCCATTTGGGTTTGTTACTCCTCTAGCCGCCTCCCGCAAAATTTTTTCCTTTTCTTCAGTAGTGAATAAGACCTGTAAGAGCTGTTGGCAATCATCCCAAGTGGGCTGATGGGTAAAGAAAATAGACTCTAAAAGGGAGGTTAGTCCTTGTGGTTTCTCTGAAAAGGATGGCGTTTGCAATTTCCAATTATATAAATCACTAGTACCGAATGGCGAGTAGATGACAGTAGGCTCACCTCCACCTCCTGGAATCACCTTCAATGGGGCTCGAACAGATACTGGCTCTTTTCAGGGAGGTTGAATCAGGGGAAGGTGGCCTACGACCCCTAGACCGGGTTACGGGAGGTTCCGGTCCCTCCGGAGGAGGACGTCTACCCCCATTTCCATTGTAGGGTGGCGGATACCAGTCATCCTCCGAGGGAGGTCCCTGCAACACCGGTGGGGGCTTCTTCAAACCCTGGGGTATGGCTGCCATTACAGTAACGGGCGCACGACTGCAATTCCGTAAGTATTTAGGGGCATCAGAAACAACATCAATCCAAACATCAATATAAGGAATTTGGTCAGGATGCCCAGGGTTTCCATAAATCACACCTCGAACCCAGAATGCAGCCTGCATGTTAAATGATCCCTCGGAGGGCCATCCTACTCCGAAGGTCGGCCAATCTAATTGACAAAAGCGCTGCAAATCAAAAGGGGTTACTGAAGCACCATAGGCCCTTGCCCTACGACGAAAATCTTTAAAGTTGTTAAGCATGCACCGTGACGGAGTTAGTTTGCCCTGTGATTGTCCCAGAGCTCCACAATAAAGCACACGAAGCAAAACAAAACAAGACAGACACAGACTAACAAACCAGAACAGGACTGAGAAAACTGTCGTCACAGTCTCAGTCGACCGCCGACCGCCGACCTTACTTGTCGCGTCCGACGTCCGCACGGTCCCTGGGCCCCCTACCAGAAACTGCCTCAGCACTCCCAGGATCGTGCTCCGCAAAGCGAGAAACCACAGGCGGCGGGCTAGGGCAAGTGCCCTAGAGGCCTCCCCAACCGCAAATGGTCCAACGCCCCGGTGCACTGATCAATTTTCCCACAACGAGAAGATCTCGCTCGGGCCTCCAAATGTTGTGACCAGAATAACCAGACCCAACTTGAGTGCTCTTAACCAGGAGACAGTTCATTAGCCGGCGGCTGTCCTTGCAAAGGAGCAGCCCCGAAATGCCAAGATACAAGGTTTTTAGGCCCCAAATCCCCTTCCTCATTCTGTCTTAAACACAAAGGTCCATCTTTCTCCTATTCACTACCTGTCAACCCACTGGTCAGGTGTGCAAGCGGGGGGTACAGAAGCAGAAAGCTT
>NW_024345701.1:0-322 GCF_902729225.1 Pteropus medius | reverse complement strand
CTTCTGTGCCCCTGGATAAGTCACTTAATTTCCCTGTGTCCTCATCTATAAAATAAGGTTAGTAATTATATCTTCCTCCAAGATTCGTTAAGAGGTTTAAATGAGATGGATAATGGATGAAAACCTTGACACAAATGGCCAACAGTCACACACATCTGGAAGACGAGCTGCTGGAAGTGTATTCTGGGAATATGTCTGGGAACATATTCTCTGGCTGTGGCTGGGAACATATTCTCTGGCTGTGGCTCGGAACCCACTTGGGCCGAATCAACTGCAGAGACTTATGGACACGACCCTACTTCATCGTGATCATGTCATCTAA
>NW_024345700.1:0-703 GCF_902729225.1 Pteropus medius | reverse complement strand
TTGTTCTCGGAATGAGGCCACTTTCGTGTGTCGTGTGGGGCTTTGGGTGGGTTAATTCCAGCGGGGGTCTCCCATCCCGGGGGCGGGGGTCTTGCGTTATTTCTTTGGCAATTTCCTTCCGTCTTTCACCCCCTCCTTTTTCTGTTCGATTTCTGAAATGCGTAGTAGTCAGCAAGCGGATTTCCTCAGCGGACTGGCTAATCCGTGTGCTGTTTCTCTGTTTTTCATGTTCGTTGTTTTGTTCTGCCTTCTAGGAACGTTTCTTCATTTGTCCTTTTTTCCGTTGATTTATTTTCCCCAACTATCGTAGCTAAATGTCTAATGGTTTCCTGTTCTCTAAATTGAGCATCCTGTTCTCTAAATTGAGCATCCTGTTTCTTTGTCACAGATGCGACATCCTTTCTTATCCATGTCAGGACAGTATCGTTTTAAAGGACTTTCCTGCGGTGCCTGCATTTGCGCCTGTCCCTCCTCCACCCCCGGTTCATCTTCTCCTTTTAATTTTTGGGGCATCTTCTCAGTATTCTCCGGTCTTGGAGGTCCGCTCAGTGTTAAGGGGTGAGGCAGGCACCCCACTCCGAAAATGGGGCGAAGAGGCAGCCAGATCTTTCGCTAGGCCCTGGGCTTTTGAGAATGCATGTGTTGGAAGTGGGCGGTTCAGACGTTGTCATCACAGGAGCGGGTGGAGGCCACGGGCAGGGCC
>NW_024345699.1:0-6318 GCF_902729225.1 Pteropus medius | reverse complement strand
GAGAGAGAGAAACCTGTGGTTTTAGAAAGAGAGGGAATGAAAGAGAAGCTGCCTAGTCTCTTGATTTTTGACGTTACTAATGCTATTTCTCCATAACACATCATTTTTCCTATATCTGATGGAATAAGGTGGACTTAAATCTTCCTCCTGTTAGAGAACCACTTCCTCAGTCTCTCACTGTTGGAGCAAGAAAAATGTTGGATCCAGAGTAAATAAAAGATTTAAATAAGACCCAGTATTTAAGGAAATGACCTCACATATTTTTTTCTTTGCATCTTCGTACTGTCAGTATTCTATGACACTTTTCCAAGACAAGGGAAAGAGCTATGGAGAAAGGATCAAAGAGCTAATTTTAGACTGCCTCCCATCTAGGCTCTTAGCTAGAGGACAAAAGGAAACTTTCAGGCTCACATGTAGTCCAGGCCAATTGATCAGGATTACACTGGAAAGAGCTTTGAGGACAAAGCCATGAAAAAAAGAAAATATATTTGCCTAAATTATTCACACTGTGCAGCAATGCCGAAAAGGGTGTGACATGATGTCTACACTGTGAGATATGAGATCCTAGTCCAATTTTTTTTCATCAGAGACTGTATTCTCAATAGATAGTCCTGTTCCACATTCCCCTAATGTCTCTTTATATGTCTCTTTATAGAAAAAGTTTGTTTACCGATTCCTGACCTAAAGTTCTACCTTAATAACTAGATAAAGAAGACCAGGAGACAGGAAATAATGGTGTAGATGATAGAGGCTTTGTTCCTCCCTCTTGCGACCAAATCAAAGTTGTGACAGAAACACAGAACAAACAGCAAGCAAAGTCACCTGAGATCTAGATGAACAGAAACACTAAAACAAGGGAGAGAAATAATTAATCAACCTCTAATGGTAGAAAGTAGGAGGGGGCGAAGATGCAATGCTATCTGGACCCAAGTGGCTGAATGGGACAGAGGCTGCGGCAGCTGTAGACACCTCTTAAAGGGGCCGCGTCCAGGACCAGACTTTCGTGGTGACAGACCTGATGGTTCTGAGCACCAGCACTGGGTCAGCTGCTTGCGGGGCACAAAGGACTTACAGGAGAACACTAAGTTGTCAGAGTGAGAGCCGGAGGTGAGACTCTCTCCTGGGCAGAAGTGACGGTGGTATCCATTGTTCTTCTGTTGAGCTTCCTCTGCTCCCCGTATGTGGACACAGTGCTGCCATAGCTGAGACATCACCAAACTGGATAACAGAAGTCTATTTGGCCCAGAGGATTCCCTGAAACTCTGCCTCTCCCAACTCATGGCCCCACCCAAGCCACATCAAGTTGTGTCCTTGGTGAGTCCAGTACTCCTTGTTGAGCTAAATCCAAGACTCACACTGGTGATGGTAGCAGCTGATCTCAGTTTCTGGTGTGGCCTTTTGAGGCAACCATAAGCGCAGCACCTGTGGATTGCTTGCTGAATCTTAACAGGTGGACCTTAAGAGGCACAGGATGGGGCTAAACTTGGCTTGCAGCTGAAGCCCTCTGAGGAATGTCCCACTGGATATCTACTACACAAAGCCCCGCGAACAAGACCGGGTGACTTAGGAGCTTTTCTTAGTACACAGAAAGGCATCTAAAATGGTAAGACAAAGAAGCAGAAACCATATCAGAAAACAGAACATAGATCCAGGAATAATGGAGTCAAGTGATCTAATGGAAGCAGAGTTCAAAACAATGGTTATAAAGATGCTCGAGTAACTTAGGGAAAGTGTAGCTAAACTCAGTGAGGACTTTAACAAAGAGGTAAAAAAATCATAAAAATAGAAATGGAAATTATAAAAGGGAACTATTTGGAAATGAAGAACACATTTTCTGAGATGAAGAGTATATTAGATGGAATAAACAGAGCGGATAAAAAAAGAGGATGGAACCACTGATATAGGGAATGGGGAAGCCAAGGACGCTCAATCAGAATGGCAAGAGAAAAGAAGCCAAGACTATAATAATAATTTAAAGAGCCTATGGCACACTATTAAATGTCAAAAACATCCGAGTCATAGGGATACCTGAAGGAAAACAAGAAATTGAAGTGCTATTTGAAGAAATAATGACAGAAAAAATTCTTACCTGGTGAAGGTAATAGACAGACAACCCCAGGAAGCACAGAGAGTTTCAAACAAGATGAACCCAAAGAGGCCCACACCAAGACACAATATAATTAAAATGCCAAAAGTTAAATAAAAGAGAGAATCTGAAAAGCAACAAGAAAAAAGCAGTTAGTTACCTACAAGGGAGCACCCATAAGACTGGCAATTGATTTCTCAAAAGAAAATATGCAGGACAGAAGGGTTTGGCACAAAATATTTGACATGATGAAACCAAGGATCTACAACCAAGAATACTTTATCTAGCAAAGCTATTATTCAGAGTCCAAGGACAGATAAAAAGCTTCCCAGACAAAAATAAGCTGAAGGAACTTATCACCAACAAGCAAATATTACAGAAAATGTTGGAGTGACTTCTATTAGAAGAAAAATCCTGTACCAAAAACAGGAATAAAGAATGGCAATAACTACATATCTATTAATGAGTACCTCAAATGGAAAAGAATTAAGTGCTCCAACCCAAAGATAGGATGGCTGAATGGATAAGAAAAAATGGATAAGAAAAGAAGACCCCTACATATACTGCCTAAAGGAGACTCACTTCAGATTAGAAGAGACACACAGACTAAAAGTAAGGGGATAGGAAATGATATTGTATGATATATTTAGAGTGTATTGCACTAAATTAAATGAGTCAGATAGAGAAAGACAAATATTGCATGATTTCACGTACATGTGGTATCTAAAGAACAAAATCAACAATAGCGACAAAAGCAGATATAAACTCATAGATACAGAGAATATTTTGAGAGATAATAAATGGGAGGGGCATTGAGGGGGGAAAAATGGCAAAGGTATTAAGAGGTACAAATGGATAGTTGCAGAATAAACATGGAGATGTAGAGTGTAGCATTGAGATGATGGTTAATAATGTGAAAAATATGTAAGGGGGATTAGGGGAACTAGATTTAGTGGGGTGATCACTTCATAAGTTATATAAATGTCTAATAACTGTGGTATACAACTGAAATTAATATAATATTATATGTCAACTATAATTGAAAAATATCTTTAAAAATTTTAAAAAGAAAATGTGGTACATATACACAATGGAATATTACTCAGCCATAAGAAAAGATGAAATACTGCCATTTGAGAAAACATGGATGGATGGATCTTGAGATTATTATGCTAAGTGAAATAAGTCAGACAGAAAAAGTTGAGAACCATATGATTTCACTCATATGTGGGATATAAAACTGAAAGCAACAAACAAACAAGACAAGCAAACAGAAACTCATGGACATAGACAACAGTTTAGTGTTTACCAGAGAGAATAGGGGATGAGAAGAGGCAGATAAGGGTAAAGAGTGTCAAATACATGGTGATGGAAGGAAATTTAACTTTTAGTGGTGAACACATAATATAATACACATATGACATATTAGTGTAAAAAATAAATTTGTTCGGTAAAGCTGGATTTCCAGACATAATTTCCAATACAATTGTCTTCTACTATTTTGTTTCCAAATCATAAGAATTGTGATTGCATATCTTTAGAACTAAAGTTTAAACTCAGAGGAGACTAAAGTTAATGGAAGGTGTGGGTGTGTGTATGTGTGTGTGTGTATGTGTGTGGGGGGTATATATAAAGCAATCATGTAGATACATTTGTATGTGGGCAACAATTTAAATCAGAGAAGGAAAGAGGCTAGGGTCACAGAGAAGGAAGAAATTTCTTTGTCATATATGCTGAACAATTTTTCTTCAATTTTACTATATTTTCCATGACTTGTACATGAATATGCTTCTTTGAAACCTTAAATTGTTCATCTTTAAAAAAATTATTATACACAATAAAAATTTCATGGAAAGTTGAAGACGTAAGCATCTGCAAAAATGCAAAACTCAAGATTATAATTTTCTGTTTTCCAATTCCTTCTAAACTAATACACACACAAATAAATCGGTAGATAGTGTAGATAAAACACGCCTTCTGAAATTGTTAAATTATTATTTCTTATTCTAACTAACTAGGTATTTTAATTCATTTGGTATAGGTGAGGATAATCATATTATTGTTTTCCAGGAAACTATTGTGCACTCCCTAAAGTTATTCATACGCATGTTTAAGAATATTATCAAATAGGGTTGAGCTCAAACATTTTACAAAAAAAAACAGTTTATTTGAGATTTCTTACTGGCCTTTCAGTAGGAAATCTAATGATAATAGTTTACCCCTCTATGGAGAGCATACAATGTTTGTTTCATGCTCTTGTCAAGATTCTGAGAGCGACTGAGTGTAGGAAAATTAATTTTACCTTTGATCTGCACATAAAAAATAAAACCTTAATTTTTCTTTTTGAAAAATTCCAATTTGTCTTTTCTGGTCTGTGCGCCTCTTTAGATAAATTATTTATGTTTAACTGTTTATTCTTCAATTATTTTGTTATGGCTCTAAGTTAGAATTGATAGGGAAGAAGTTCCACAGATATGATTTATATATTTTCAATAAAGATACAAGGGTCAGAAACTGTTATTAGGCTCTTTAGAACTATCGAAACCAAATGAGGAGACTGTGAAATTCTTGATCAATAGTCTATTGGCATACAGCAGAAACACAGAAATAGAACAGCAAAATGATGATTTAGCCACGTTCCCAAAAAATTTTAGACCACAAATTTAAAAAAAAATGTGTTAAATTATATATTCGCAAAATCTATTATAGCTCTTCATTATCATACTGAGAATTTAAATTATGATCATAAATTAACTCATCAATCTCAATAGAACAATAATATACTTGCCTCTAATTTGGCTGGTAAATGATGACAATCGTTTTGATTAATAACTTTATTCTATATTTGTATTCCTGACAAATCATCTCAAATTTTTGATTTTACTTATTTTTATTAAGTTCAACATGTACTTCTATAGAGTTCAAATTTTATCTAGGAGGTATGTTTGACAAATGATGCATTTGCCAAATTATTGCACTTCTGTAACTACAGGAATTAAGTCTTCGGAAATAAGAGAACTGAAGGACAAAGTTCAGGATTTTCTTTTCTCATTTATGTAGATATTCTATTCCAAAACTCTGAGGCTAAGAAGTATTTTAAGCTTCTTTGTTTGCTTTTGATTTTCCTCTTCAGAGGCTGCACCTTTGATGCTATTTTCATCAGGTATTGCAAGCGTACCTGGCACCTAGTGAATTTCTTACTTGAGATTTCTAGGAACTCGATGCCATGTAATACATTTCATGCCATGGTTCCACAAAATGAATAAGGTCCAGGGATAATGTTAGGTTCTTTGGAGAGAACGTTGGAATTTCCCTCCTGAAATGGAAAAAAATATATCATAGGAATGCCCATTACACCTGTTCTTCAACTTTTAGGCACACCCAGTGCCCTTTATTTTCTCTCTCCTGCCATTAATTCCTTCCCTGTCCAGTTTAGTTTCTATGGACTATAATTCTAATATCTTTGCAATATTTTTCACCCCCCTTTTTTCTTTATCTTTTACTGCATTCATCTGAAAAGAAGCCAAACTTGCCAGGGCCACCATGTGTGCTTATGCAAGTTCTTTATATGTTGTGTGATTTAGATTACAATGTAAATGTTTCACTCTAGGTCAGTTCAATGCACATTTCACAGTCATTTCCTGTCTCCGTACCTGGATCTAAGTTAATATTCTTTGTATTATCTTCTGATTGCTGAACGTGAGATAAAACTCACACTACCATACCAACTTCTTCTGATACAGGTTTACAACCTAAACTGATTCATAAGTGCTACCAAACACTCCTCTTTCCCTTATCCACTCTCTCTCATTCTCCACAGTGACATCTCTATCCTCTTTCAATGCCTGCTTTACCACCTATCACCCTCTCTTTGATCAGATAAACATATATTCTTCCCCATTGAGAAAATATAAGATATTCTATTAAGGTATTCACATAAGTTCTAGAATATTATCAGTATATTTCCTCTTCCCCATATTTTAGAATGAAAACAGCATCCTGCATCCTTTGTAACAATAATCTTTCACCTATAATCTGCCTGCTCTTCACGTCCTCAATCTCAGCAACCTATCTTTATTTATTATCCTCTTTTGATCTTCACCCTCATCTATATTGGCTTATTTTTAATCATCATTCATATATTCTGAAGCCTCTTCTCATGTTAAAAAGAGAAGTTAAAGAAGGAAGGAAAGTAAAAAAGAAAGAAAGAAAGAAAGAAAGAAAGAAAGAAA
>NW_024345698.1:0-736 GCF_902729225.1 Pteropus medius | reverse complement strand
GTTTAATTTACATACACATTGTGAAATGATTACCATAATCATGTTAATTAACATATTTATTACCTCACAGTTACCTTTGTGTGTGTATGTGTGTATGTGTGTATGTATGTGTGTGTATGTGTGTGGTGAGAACACTTGAGATCTACCCCTTAGCAAACTTCACATATACAATGCAGTATTACTAACCATACTAATATAGTATTACAATCTATGATATTACTAATATTATTAATACTACTTAATAGCATTACTAACTATAACATTGTACTGTAGATCCTTAGAACTTACTCATAACTAAAAGTTTGTATTCTTTCACCAACATCTTCCCATTTCTCCCACCTCCCAGCCCCTGTCTACCACCGTTCTACTCTCTGGTTCTATGAGTTCAACATTTTTAGATTCAACATATAAAAACATTTTATACATTAATAAAAATACTATATAAAATATTATATGCTAATGTTTGACAATGGCTAATTTTTAACTTCCCATACATTTTCTACTTTAGTTACATACATATAGAAGTGACTTTAAAAATGCTCGCTCCCCACTCAAGGAGGAATAGTTACATCAATTTTAGTTTTATCCCAAAAACTATCTCAGAAAGACAATCTATTATTTTTTCAGCCTCACCGGAATCAAACTTGACATCTCAGAAAAATAGCTCTCCTCAACTTGCAAAAGACTAGATGAAACATATTCTATTTTAGCCAAATGCTTGCCCAGGATATTGAGG
>NW_024345697.1:0-66420 GCF_902729225.1 Pteropus medius | reverse complement strand
CAACAGCCGAAACGTAGGGTCCTTTGTGTTGCAGCACTTTTTGGACATCGCTTTTCGGGTTTTCACATCCCATATTGTCTACAAAACACTCGACTGCGTCTCCTGATTCCAATGAGAAGAAGAAGTAGGTAATTACTGCCGCTACTGCCCAAATGTAAGCGCTGCGGGGCTATTTATGGTAGGCTAGGCTAAGCAATGTTGTTTGGTAGTTTAGGCGTAGTAAATGCATTTTGACTTGCCATGTTTTCAACTAAGGATTGGTATGTCAAGACAAAACTTACCCTATCGTATCTGTTATTCTAGGAAAAGGATTTCCCACTGGGTGAGATGTGAACCTGTCTTTCAGTTTATTTATTATACATTTATTTATTTATTCATTCATTTATTTATTTATTTATTTATTTATTCATTCATTCATTCATTCATTTATTTAATTTCTTCCCCCTTTATCCAGATTAGTTTTCTGTTTGTTTTCAGTAGATACTAGATATACTTTGGGGGTCCCCTCTACCCTGATCATATTTATAAAATTCTTCTTCCACAGAATCGCAAATCATTATGATCAGAGTCAGGGGACTCATCGACGGCAGTGACTGCAACACTAGGTTTAAGGATTCTGTGCTTAAGTCATGTTGGAATGCCTTGAATGTGCCACGGGGTACAATGAGTGATTTTCCCTAAAGGCCCTGAGGATCAGGAACTCTTTTGCAACAGAGGCATAGGAAGCAGCCATCACAAAGGCACTGTAGACAGCGGCCGAAGTTTGATACGTACGTAGGCTATGGAATCTCATCACCTTGTACCTGAGTTGGGGTAACTTCTCCCTGAATACCAAAAGTACCACCAGTAGCAATGCTTCCTGCCTAGAGGCCCAGATTTACAGCCATCTGTGTCCAGGCAAACTTCAGCATTTCCGTCTATAGTGAGAACTGGAACTGAGCTAATGCATAGCTGCAAGGGTGGTTGGTCCAGCTCTCTGGGAACATGGCGCATGCTGAGTCATTCCAGCTGAGGTTCTCAACAGCAGATGTTGGCAAATCTTTCAGGAATATTATCGGATATTCTTGTTTGATTGAACACAAGTAGTTGCATAGCCAACAACCTCACAAATAGCTAAGGGAGGAAGTGCAGCTGTCATCCCCACTTTACGAAGGGGGAACGTTTTAATTCAAGAGGTCAAAACACTTGCCCAAGGTCACACAGAACTGGGATTCGAAAACAATCAGCCTGTCTCTCGAGCTTCTGCTCCTAACCACCTCTGTGTACAGCAGCATGTTACTAATGTGGACAAATACTGTTCTCCTCAGAGCTATTTCCCATCTAGGTGGTGTTTTTTCTAGTCGATTCACGGGGTAAATGCCATGTAACGGTTTATTTGAGTGTTACTCAGACCGTGGAGTCATTCTGAGCCGCTGCATTTCCTCCAGGAATCACAGTTGGTCCCGATGAGAGAGCAAAGGAAGAGCAAAATAACTCCCTATCTCCTTATTCCACGGCCTTTCTCTAAGCCACAGGGCCTGATAGCCTGAGCAGCAAGAGGAATCGGGCAACACGCAAGGGCTCTCAGAACTTTGTGACCGCACTCAAAGGCAAGATCTGAACACTGATCGCCAGCACATGGGTTATTTCTTGTTCGGGGCTGAATATGGGGAGTGACCTCGAGTTGATAGAAGAGAGGAGACAAGTATCACATATGTGAATTGCTTATTTCCGAAAGTTTCCATTTAATATTTTCGGAACACAGTTGACCAAATGTAACATAACGCTGGGAGCCAAACCGCACATGAGGGGGGACAAATGTCTCGTCTCATCTGATCTCAGAAACTCCTAAGTGTGGAGTGGTTGTTGTGATCCCTACTTTGCAAAGAGGATCAGAGTTGATGGCATTTGCCCGAGATCACACAGAACTGGAAATGGAAATCGGATCACATATCTCCTGAGCCCGTGTCCCTAACGTCGTCTGTATGGATTGTATTTTTGCTAATTTTGACAAATGGCAGTCGTAAACCTTACATGACACATCAGGGTTGGAGTTCCTCAGCTCAATTGGTTTATTGAAGGCAGACGAAAATGCCACATTTTCTTGCTGTAGCTGCATGTTATCTCTCCCAGACCACTGAGAAGTCTCGCTTCTTCCAGGAGCAGCAATTTATCTAGAAGCGAAGGCAAGGAGGGAGAACCAGTTCCCTCTCTCCCCCTCCCACTATTTTCCTGAGTCCCAGAGCCTGATTGTTCAGGCACCAAGACATGTCCTCACGCCTCACAATGGCCTTCAAAGCCGAGTCATCTCACTTGTTGATATGAGCCAAGTCTTGGCAACAACCACTTGGTTTACTTCGTGATCAGCCCTTAGAATAGTAAGCGAGGTGCTGCTGGAGGGAAAGCAGATATTACCGATGACTGGGTATCGTCTGCTTGTCTGCTTCTCTGTTCCCTGTACACTCAGCTATCTTGGCATCTGCACTCCTCACAGGCGTGAGCAAACTGTCCCCACTGAAAACTTCTCCCGTGGGAGTAGTTACCAAAATGTCCTAATGCTGTTCTTGTGTTTCAACAGGTCAACTGGGCAGTGGTCAGCAATTCTAGCTTCAACATCTAATCACTCAGAGAGAGTCGGAAAGGAACTCGGTCTCAGTTAGGATTTTATTACTCTTTCTCCATCTCCAGATTCAACCTTTGCCATGGCACTTAAACCGCTGCTTCTGGAAACTGCCAATTCCCTGATATGGGGTATTTATTGTAGATAAGGGGGCTGTGAGTAGTCAGAATTCTCAAGCCACATTACCTTGCAAATCTCTGGTACAGAACAACTATATAGTTAACATTCAAATGTGACAACTGTGGGTATTTCCCCGAGATATGGCACAGTATTTTACAGGATGGGAGGGACTAATGCCGAGCTCATGGCCTGTTGTCTTTTAGAGTGCTCCTGTCCAATTTCATTTCCTATTCTTGATACACAGTAAATTAGCTACATATGACAATCGGACAGCTGCCGTAAGTGTAGGTCTCTATAGAATAAGCAAGTCAATCACGAGATAATTTGCGAAAAGAATAGATACAACTTAAATACGCGAAAAAAGATGTGATATACTCCTCTAAGAATGAAGTATGAAATAAGAAATAAATCTGTGCAATCAGTGTAATCATAGTCATCAACACCAACAGAAGTTTGCCAGGAATGAGCCGATTATTCAGTACACGGAAGAGAACCCATTTGGGTATAGCCATGGTAGTGGTCTTTCCCTACGATATATTTACATCTCGGCTATCGGCTTAACAATTAAAACATGGATTGACACTATGTCAATGGAAAAGAATAGATCAGGACACAGACACATGTTCATGACAAAAGGAAAAAAAAATAATGAAAATCTTGGCATTTCCAGTCAGATGATGCCCCCAGAGCAATCTCTTATGATTACTACTGGAAACAAGTGTGTGTGCTGGGGAGGACCCAGGAGAAAGAGGCCCCTGGGTACAGTATTAATTGGGTCACATCATCTTTCTCAGGTTTTCTCTCTTGAGTTCTCTTCCGGGGACATCTGTAGTGTCGAGCAATCATGCATAAAGGACATTCTGATGTCATTACCTACAAGCCCTCACCTATTCCCAAGAGGGCCGATAAACACATAAAACCTAAAGAAGCCTCTAGAAATGTGCCGAGCTATTTACTCAGTAGGCAACTGGGCATGTAGCTAAATAATGTGCATCGGTCAGAGTGACTGTGGATGCTGACATAAGGTACAGCAAGTTTCAGCTGGCCTTTGCAAAGAGCCACGTGACCTACCCGCTTATGCCTCCCCAACCTTATGGAAATTCCGAGAAAAAAATAATGCATAATGAATCCACCCTTCTTTTAGCTTTTAAAATAAAAGCTACGTTTTACTCATTTGGGTTTGATGTGTTTTTATGCTGATACATCTCTCTTGGCTTACACTGGACGGGAACCCAATATTCGACCCTCATACTTCCTATTTACGGTCACATCTACCCCCAGAACAAGGGACAAAGTGTTGATTCAGCCCACTGAAAGATCAGGAACCAGAACAGAAATCCTCCTGCTCCGCATTCTCTGCTGTTTTTGGCCCTCTTAGTAAGGCTAGCTCCTTCTCTCTACGCAGCCTGAACTGGCTTCATCCCTAAACTCTTTTCTGAACTTATGGTAAGTCAACAAGTCCTCTCAGCTCAAGTGTAGTCAGGATCCTTGGCTTTGTAATTTCCCAACTTGAGAAAAGGTGGTCTGATTGAATGACCTTTTGCACGAAGGAGGAACACGGATGCGGCAAGACCCAGAGCTAGTGGGACAGGGCGAGATCAAGGACCCATGAGCAGAAGAAGAAGCAAGCAGGTATTCCATTTGGGACCGGGAGCTTTTGTGAAAAGCGGTGCCAAACAGAGCTGCCCCTCCCTGTGAGAACAGTTCCTTCCCCTTCCTGCTGTGTACTCCCTTCCTTCTTTCCGGATTCTGCATAAGACAGGTGAGCTCGGAATTGTTCCTGTGTCATTGGGTGCAGTCAGATGGTGCTTCTCAGTACAAAAGATTCCCAAACATCTTGCAATTACAAACCCATATTTTTAACTTAACTCAGCTTTTCTTATTTTTCATTTTTCTTTCGGCATGCAGAGCTCTGATTCATGTCAGAGCCTTCAACTATTTCATGAAGTTCAACTGTAGAATAAGAGGAACTTCCCATTGGACATACAAGCGTTTGACACCGCTTAGAAGTTTTGCGCACGGTGTAATTTTCAAGCAGATTACTAATTCCAAGCATTAACTCACTTGCTCACAAGTTGAACTTACCTATCTATAACGTACGTCGACCTACTCATGAAACTTTATTTCAGCTTAGGGAAGAAATGATTGATCCTTGCCCATTGAGGAGACTCAATCTGTTCTAGTTTAAAACTTAATCATTTGTGTAAATAATTACTTATTTTTTGGCATTGAACTTGTGTAAATTCAAAATCCAACATCCTCATGAGGACTGCTCTCTCCTCCCATACGTCTTCCCCTGTACCCCCTTCTTCACTTCCCACTTTTCCTCCTTTTTCCTCCTCCCCATCCCCCTTTTCCTCACCCCCCACCTCTTCTTCCTCCTGTACTTCTCCACTTGCTTTTCTTTTCCTCTCCCTGTGCTCCTCAACCTGCACTATTCTTAATTCCTCCCCTTCCTTCTCCTCCTCTGCTTCTCCCTCCTCTTCCCCATCTTTCTCTTATTCAAGAAATGGTCTAGCTACAGAACATTGTAGCCAAGATGTTTGATCTTTCCTCTTTGCCGTCTTCTCCATTTCAGTCTTTGGGTGCCCGCCATTTCTTCCCTCCATCTTCGGTGAATGGCTATACCAGATCCTTCTTGGCCTTCGGCACATACCGGCATCTGCAGTTGGTGCTGATAGCTGTAACCATGGCCTTCAATCAGGATAGTTGCACGTTCTCGCCATCGTTTCCCGATCTCAGGCCTTGAATTGTTATCAGTCCTCTCAGCATTTCCATGTAGTCTCTTCCGAGTGCCTGCTGCTGAAAATCACTCCTGCTATAAAGAAACCTTGGTGAACTCGAGGACACTCCCTCGTGGTCTATCTTATCTAAATGCCAGGATGTCATTCCTCACTTCCCCTGAATTCCTCCTGTTGTGGTGGGGCATTGAGTGGAAGTCTCCTTTGCAAAGGTCCAAGTAGAATAGCAGGCCAGTTGGCATTCTGCTCCACGATACACGACTTTTCACATTTCCTCTTTCGATCCTCTCTCCTGCCTATCCAAGCCTCTTTCCACGGTCACTTTCATAGATTTACACAAGCAATGCACTGTGCAATTCAAGGGAACCCATTCACATGGAATGCAACGGCGTGTTTGTAGTGCACAGCCGGCTCGCTAGCACATGCTGACACTATGCCCAGGTCATGCCCGGCTCATGAGGGGCCTACTCCCACCTTGGGGATGAGAAACCAGCATTAGCCTCTCCTGGGTCCTGCTTATGTATGGCTAAAAATGCATATGTCGAAGCTCTAAACTTTGTTTCTCTTGGGCTTTGTATAATACATATTTCTTTCAACAAAGCCTGGCTCTTGCAAATGAAGACATCAGCTTTCAAAGCTGAGGTTTAAGCAATGGGCTTTCAGAAGGCATTTCAGAAACCCAAAGCTGCACTTCAAATGCTTGTCTCTGCCATCCCCACTCTCAGGTAAGGATTCTGCCCTCTATACATCAAGATGTTCTGTGTACTATGCCCCAGGCCTTTAATGACTAGACTCAATTCTGTATCCTCAGCAAAAAGGAGAAATTATGATTTACTAATTAGAAGCCTGTTGGTAGAAGTCTGCATTATGATGTCCCCCAGAAGATGATGACAAGACTCGGCTCAAAACCTTTGGGAAACTAGATGGTCCCAGTTTAATTCTGTGTCCTAGCGTGCAGAACACGACTTCTGTTCAAAAGAACTTAAAGGCTCAAAATCTAAACAAACCCACAAACAACCCCCCAACCCCATAGTTTATCTAAACTGAAGGATTCATAGCAAGTGCAGAAAATGTACACCCTTTTGAGGAAAACAATGCCAACTAACTGATGGAGAAGAAAATTCTTGTTAAAAGTATTCATATTTTTAGCCCTGTTGATATTAATTTATTGAGGAAAAAGGTATCTTTGGATGCAAGATCATTGGGTAAAAGATCGTAGAAAATCATGGCATTTACACACGCTCCGATTACTTAGTGATTATAAAGAGGAAATCGTCCGTTGATAACCATGGAGAAATTGTGAGACTTTCATCTTTAACTCCAATGTAATAATCAAGAAGATTCTGACAAATTTAAATTTGAATGAACTTTTCAAAAATATCACGATTGTGTAAGGAGAAAAAGCAGCCAAGTTTGGATGCGTTCTAGATGATATTAGATTATGAAGACGATGACATTAAGTGTATTGTATAATCTTTGATTAGGAACGAGGTACGAAGGAAGACACTGTTAGCAGAGGGCGGGGATTCTCTCCCGGCACCTTGTCCCATTCTTGATGTCTGGAACAATGGATTGAGCGTGACAACGAATTACTGTAGAGAAGACAAGCTTCATTAGAAGGGAAAGTACAGTTGCAGACGTGGAAGCGGGCCTGAGCAAGAGAGGCGTGGCTCAAAAGGCCTGGCGACGAAACCTTCAGGGTTTTGTTCGCTATTTGCTCTAGGTGGGCACTTTTTGAGAGCACTGAGCATTCTTGATTGACAATTAAGCCTGGCAGGACTCCGGGATTCATCATTTGCTTTCTGCGCGTGTTCGTTCCCAGAATTCAGCCTGTTATAATGGACTTAATGAACTTCTGGGCATACGCGTTTCGCCTTATGATCATGTTATAATGGAGTTCAGCTAAATTGAAGGTCGTTGAGGTCTTCATTGCACGGTGCGATTTAATGGCTAAGAGCGGTACCCAATTTTCTGCCTTCTTGTTTACTGCTATGAATTACCTTTAGCCCCAAAATGCCTTCTGGCTTCCTTAATTGTGGGCGGGAAGGGGCAGACCCTTCTTCAAACAGGACGACCTCGGTGTCTTTACAGGCAGACCCTAAAGCCCCGATCTAACTTTCCTGCCTAAATCTTTTCTAAGACCCATGAAGTCACTCCTTCTTAGTAGCGATGTTGAGGGAAAGGACGTCTCTTATTCCGTATCTGCTTCCTGCTGAGAAGGGTCATCGTTTCTGTCTATTGTGGTTTCACGAAGCTCTGTCCCTTTCTGCCTCAGTCAGGCCGGGATCTTGGGTTTCTGATGAAGTGCCGCCCCAGTCGCTTGACAAGGAAAAGTAGATACAAAGTTGTTATCTAAATCATATATGTATTACTTTCTACTATTGTTTTACCAAAGAAGTGAGTAAAGGAGTATAGGCTGGGTTAATATATTTCTGAAAGAATAAAAAAAACCTTTGGCCTAAAATCCCCTCCGTAAGGACCCTGATTTGATAAGGGTCATTAACCCACGGTGGTCCGATGATCCTTATCAAAAGCCAGAGGAGGTGAGTTACCAGTTTCAGGGTCATTATCTAGATTTGGGAGAGAAGGAATTTGTCCCACAGAATAGAGCGAAGAGAATTGAATTAGATTTACTACAAAAAATGAAAGCAAAAAACGAGGAACTCTGTAAAATTTATCTAGTATGATTTCCCGCTAAAAGATGCAGAATTTTACAGATGATGTCCCGAATCAGTATTAGCAAAATTGGGAAATATTTTGGACTGACAGCAGTGTAATTTTAAAAGAGTATGACTGTGTCAGATAAAACGAAGTAGAGAGAGAAAGAGAGGGAGAGGGGGAGAGAGAAAGAGAGAGAGAGAGAGAGAGACAGAGACAGAGAGAGAAAGAAAGAGAGAGTATTAGTTTGTGTGATGGTATCAAAAATAGGAAAGTTGAAACAATTGCTCAGTGTAGGCAAAGTGTATATAGGTGTTCTTTGTAGTACTACCTCAAGTCTTCCATAGGATTGAGAGTTGTAAACCTAAATGCTGGAGAATAAATCAGGGTGTGCAGGAAACACATGCAGGTAACTGAGAGGAGAGCCCACTCTGCATACCACATTCTGTTAATCTGGGTCTCCTTGGGGCGGCATGGTGGGCTGTTATTTCTGGAGGATGACTCTTCCCCTTTCAAAATTGTGTCTTTGCGTCCTGGCACAGTTTCCAAGTATGTGTCAGGTCCACGTGTTGTGTGGAACAGAGCCCTGTTTCCAGCGGCAATGAAAGTGTTGGCTCTGTGGACTAACAGTCCAAATGGTGTTCCCAAGCATTGTCTCAAGGCATTCGGTTTTCTGGAAGAAACAAATGACACAGACAGCATCAACATAGATGTCATCGCGGCGCTTGGGTGTGCTTAGCTGACGATTGTCCCCCGGCAATGCCTACTGAGCCTCTCCCACCTGTGTCAGTAGGAAAGAGCAGAACTTGCAGGGCACAGTGGTGGCCCCTTTTTCTCCTGTCATTTCTCCTAGAAATCCGATGAAATCCCAAGTGTCTCCACTAACTGAGCCCATGCTCTTCCTGAGCCTCTCCAGTCTGGGATCGGGTTTTCTATTTCCACCCGTTATTCTTGATGTGACTGATCGCATTAATCAATCTTCAAATGTTGAACCAGCCCTGCATACCTGATTTATGATTATGGCGTCTAGGAGGCCAAAAATTTCCAGAGAACATTACCTTGTTGAAAGCAACTTTAGAAGTGGACTTTCTTAAGCTGCCATTGGTTGTATCAGATGGCCAGTTCTTTGGCAATGGTCAAAGGATCTCTCACAATTTTCAGATTCGAGGACTTGTTGGCAAGGTAATGCAGGGCTGAGACAACTGCCTGGAATTCAATCAGTTGGGCCGATCCTTGAGTTTCATGCTGTTTAGAAAGATTTGTGCAAGCTCCATCAACCACGATGGTGCCGATAACCTATAAAATTTCCCTTTAATTTTCAGTCGGTTGATAACAAAGTTCTTCTCATTAAGTCAAGAATCACCGGAGAGGGATGAACAACGTCAGGACTTGTGACTAATTATACTCATGTACTCTCTATTTTATGTTTGGTAACTGCCCCCAGATCATAAGGAGTAGTTTGTTTATAGTTAGCAGGATCCCCAAAGTACAGGCGCAAGGGGACTTTGAGCACCAGTACCGAATAGGTAATGAGGGCTTACCAGGTGGTGGGTTTTAGTGGATGCTAAATTGATCCCAAACTCATAGGCAAAATTGCCAACCGACATCTTTTTTTCGTTTTATGGTACAGAAGGCTCCCCAATGTAAGATCGTTCAACTTAACGAATTGTAACCTCTCGATGTTGCGAAAATGATACACATTCTGTGGAAACTGTACCTCGAATTTTGAATTTTCCTCTTTTCCTGGCTAGCGATATGAGGTATGGTATTCTCTCGTGGTGTTGGGCAATGATAGAGTGCCTCAGCTCCCCAACATCCCAACGAAGATGACCGTCAACTGCCGATACACAGTATCCTTTTCATTGCAGGGCTTTTTGGACGTCGCGTGTCGGGTTTCTGCGTCCCGTCATGTCTACAAAACACTCAGCTGTGTCTGATGTTTCCGTTGAGAAGAAGAGGTTCGCAGTTCCTGCAGATACAGCCCAAACGTAAGCTCTCCGGGCCTATTTCAGGTTGGCTAGGCTAAGCTATGATGTTTAGCAGTTTAGGTGTAGTAAATGCATTTTCACTTGCTATATTTTCAACTAAGGATTGGTTTGTCAGGACAAATCTTACCACATCCTATCTGTTTTACTACGAAAAGGATTTCCCCCTGGATCAAACTCTGAACCTGTCTTTCAGTATTTATTTTTATTTTTTATTTATTCCCTCTTTATCCAGATCAGTTTGCTGTTTCTTTTCGATAGATACTAGACATACTTCGCGGGTCCCCACTTCCCTGATCACATTAAAACAATTCTTCTTCCAGACAATCGCAAATTATTATCATCAGACTCAAGGGGCTCATCGACGGCAATGAGTGCTTCACTAGGTTTATGGATTCAGGGCTGAAGACATGTTGGAATGGCTTTGTTGGGCCACGGGGTACAACGAGTGTTTTCCCTGATCGCCCTTAGGATCAGGAACTCTGTTGCCACAGATGCATAGGCAGCAGCCATCACAAAGGCACTGTAGACAGAGGCCGAAATTTGGTACATGCGTAGGATATGGAACCTTATCACCTTGTACCTCAGTTGGGGTAACGACTGTCTGAAAACCATAAGTGCCGCCAGCAGCAGTGCTTCCAGCATAGAGGCACAGACTTACAGCAATCTGTGTCCCAGGCAGACTTCAGCATATCCGGCTCCAGTGAGAACTGGAACTGAGCTAATGCATGTCTGCAAGGATTGTTGGCCTAGCTCTCTGAGAACATGGTGCATGCTGATTCATTCCAGCTGAGGTTCTCAACAGCAGATGTTGGCAAATCTTTCAGGGATACGATAGAATGTACATACATGATTGAGTACAAGCAGTTGCATAGCCAACAAGATCACAAACACCTAAGGGAGGAAGTGTAGCTGTCATCCCCACTTACCAAAGTGGGAACATGTGGATCCGATAGGTCAAAAGACTTGCCCGAGGTCACACAGAACCTGGACTGGAATAGAAGCAGCTTGTCTCTCGAGCTTCTGCTCCTACCACTTCTGTGTACAGCAGCATGTTACTAATGTGGGCAAATGCTAGTTCTCCTCATAGCTATTTGCCATCTAGGTTGGGGTTTATCTAGTCAATTGATCTGGTAAATACCATGACAAGGTGTATTTGAATGTTAATCACACCGTGGCGACATTCTGAGCTGCTGCATTTCCTACAGGAAACAAGTTGGTCTGGATTAGAGAGCAAAGAAGGAGCAAAATAGTTCCCATTCAGCTTATCACACTGCCTTTCTGTAAGTCCCATGGCCCGATAACTGAAGCACCAAGAGGAAGTGAGGCGACGCACATTGGCTCTCAGAACTTTGTGAGCGTACTCAAAGGAAAGATCAGAACACTGATCGCCAGCACCTGGGTTAATTCTGGTTTGTGGCTGAATACGGTGAGTAAGCAAGAGTTGCCAGAAGAGAGGAGACAGGTATCACATATGTGAATTGCTTATTTACGAAAGTTTCCATTTAATATTTCAGACCACAGTCCACCAAATGTAACACACCGCTGTGAGCCACACCGCACATGAGTGGGGAAAACTGTCTCGTCTCATCTGATCTTCAGAAAACCCTAAGAGTGGAGTTGCTGTTGTGTTCCCTGCTTTGTAAAGAGGATCAGAGTTGATGGCATTTGCCCGAAATCCCACAGGAATGTGACGGGAAATCGGATCACCTGTCCCTTTTGCCCTTGTCCCTAATGCCTTCTGTATGCGTTGTATTTTTACTAATTTGGACAAATGACAGTCTTAAAGCTGACATTACACATCAGGGTTGGAGTTGCTCAGCTCAATCGGTTTGTTGATAGCAGAAGAAATTGAATGCCACATTGTCTTGGTGTATCTGCATGTTTTCTATCCCAGACCACTGAGCAGCTTCGGTTCCTGCAGGAGCGGCAAATGATCTAGAAGGGAACGCAAATAGAGAGAGGAGCAGTTCCCTCCCTCCCCCTCCCACTATTTGCCTGAGTCCCAGGGCCTGATTGGTTAGGCAGCTAGACGTGTCATGACGCCTCACAATGACCTTCAGAGCCGAGTCATCACAACTGTTGATATGAGCCAAGGCCTGGCAACAAGCACTTGGGTTACTTCGTCATCAGGCCTGAGAATCGTAAGGGAGATGCTGCTGCTGAGAAAGTAGATATTACCTATGTCTGGGGACCGTCTGCTGGTCTGCTTCTCTGTTCCCTGGACATTCAGCTCTCTTGGCCTCAGCACTCTTCATGGGCTTTAGCAAAATCTCCGCACTGAAAACTTCTCCCGTGGGAGCAGTTACCAAAATGTCCTAACGGTGTTCTTCGGTTTCCACAGGTTAACTGGGCAGTGGTCTGCGATGCTGGCTTTCAGAACTGATCACTCAGAGAGATTCGCAAGGGAATTCGGTCTCAGGTGAGGTTTTATTTCTCTTTCTCCATCTCTAGATAAATCCTGGGCCATGACACTTAAACTGCTACTTCTGGAAAAGGCCAATTCCCTGATATGGGCTCTTTGCTTGTAGAAAACAGGACTGTGGGTAGTAACAATCCTCAAGCCACATAACCTTGAAAGTCTCTGGTACAGAACAACGATAGTGTTATCATTCAAATGTGACACCTGTTGGTATTGCCCAGAGATACGGCATGGAGATTTACAGAATGCGTAGGGACTAATGGAAGCACATGGCTTGGTGTCCTGTAGAGTGAACCTGTCGAATTTCATTTCATATTTCTGATGCAATATAACTTACTTACATGGGGCAATCTGACCGCTGCCTTAAGTGAACGTCTCTATAGAAGAAGCAAGTCAGTCATGGGATAATTTGCGAAAAGAATAGATACAACATCAACACGCAAAAGATGACGTTATATACTCCTGTAAGAATGAGGTATGAAATAACAAATAAGTCTATGCATTCAGTGCAAACATAATCATGAACGCCAACAGAAGTTTGCCATGAGTGTGCAGATTATTCATTACACGGAAGAGAACACGTTTGGGAATAACCATGATAGCGGTCTTTCCCTACGATATATGAATATCTAGGCTATCGATTTAACAACTAAAACAGGGATTGACACTCTGTCAATGGAAAAGAATAGATCAGGAAACAGACCCATGTTCATGACAAAAGGAAAAAAGAATAATCTTGGCATTTTAAGTCAGACGATGCCCTCAGAGCAATCTCTTGTGATTACTACTGGAAACAATTGTGTGTGTTGGGGAGGAGCCACGAGAAAGAGGCCCCTGTGTCTACTGGATTAAGTGGGTCACATCATCCTTCTCAGGCTTTCGCGCATGAGCTCTCTTCCGGGCACGTCTGTGTCGTCGACCAATCGTGGATAGAGGACGTTCCGATGTCATTCCCAACAAGGCCTCTCCTAGCCCCAAGAGGGCCGATAAACACATAAAAGGGTTAAAATCGATACAAACCCACAAACAACCCCCCCAACCTATAACATATCTAAGCTGAAGGAGTCATGGCAAGTGCAGAAATGTAAACCATTATCAGGAAATCATGCCAACTAGCAGATGGAGAAGAAAATTCCCGTTAAAATTATCCATATTTTTAGCCTCCTTGATAATAATTTATTGAGGAAAAAGGTTTCTTTGGATGCATAATCATTGGGTATACGATCGTAGAAAACAATGACATTGACACACGCTCCGATTACTTGGTGATTATAAAGAGGATATCATCCGTTGATTACCATGGAGAAATCGTGAGACACTTTCATCTTTAACTCCAATGTCATAATCAAGGAATGGAAGACAAATTAAAATTGGAATAAACTTTTCACAAACATCGCTATTGTGTAAGGAGAAAAAGCACCCAAGTTTGGATATCTTCTAGATGATATTAGATTATGAAGACCATGACACTAAGTGTATTTTATAATCGTTGATTAGGAACGAGCTACAAAGGATGACACTGTTTCCGGAGAGCGGGATCCTCTCCCGGCACGTCATCCCATTCTTGATGTTTCAGACCACAGTCCACCAAATGTAACATACCGCTGTGAGCCACACCGCACATGAGTGGGGAAAACTGTCTCGTCTCATCTGATCTTCAGAAACCCCTAAGAGTGGAGTTGCTGTTGTGTTCCCTGCTTTGTAAAGAGGATCAGAGTTGATGGCATTTGCCCGAAATACCACAGGAATGTGACGGGAAATCGGATCACCTGTCCCTTTTTTCCTTGTCCCTAATGCCTTCTGTATGCGCTGTATTTTTTCTAATTTGGACAAATGACAGTCTTAAACCTGACATTACACATCAGGGTTGGAGTTGCTCAGCTGAATCGGATTGTTGATGGCAGAAGAAAATGAATGCCACATTGTCTTGGTGTATGTGCATGTTTTCTATCCCAGACCATGAGCAGCTTCGGTTCCTGCAGGAGCTGCAAGTGATCTAGAAGGGAACGCAAGTAGAGAGAGGAGCAGTTCCCTCCCTCCCCCTCCCACTATTTGCCTGAGTCCCAGGGCCTGATTGGTTAAGTAGCTAGACGTGTTATCACGCCACACAATCACCTTCAGTGCCGAGTCATCACAACTGTTGATATTAGCCAAGGCCTGGCAACAAGCACTTGGGTTACTTCGTCATCAGGCCTGAGAATAGTAAGGGACATGCTGCTCTAGAGAAAGTAGATATTACCTATGACTTGGGACCGTCTACTGGTCTGCTTCTCTGTTCCCTGCACATTCATCTCTCTTGGCCTCAGCACTCTTCATAGGCTTCATCAAAATCTCCGCACTGAAAACTTCTCCCGTGGAAGCAGTTACCAAAATGTCCTAACGGTGTTCTTGTGTTTCAACAGGTTAACTGGGCAGTGGTCTGTGATGCTGGCTTTCAGATCTGATCACTCAGAGAGATTCGCAAGGGATCTTGGTTTCAGGTGGGGTTTTATTTCTCTTTCTTCATCTCTAGATAAAACCTGGGCCATGGCACTTAAAGTGCTACTTCTGGAAAAGGCCAATTCCCTGATAGGGGCTATTTGCTTGTAGAAAACAGGACTGTGGGTGGTAACAATCCTCAGGCCACATGACCTTGAAAGTCTCTGTTACAGAACAACCATAGTGTTATCATTCAAATGTGGCGCCTGTTGGTATTACACAGAGATACGGCATGGAGTTTTACAGAACGGGTAGGGACTATTGGAAGCACATGGCTTGGTGTCCTGTAGTGTGAACCTGTCGAATTTCATTTCATATTTCTGATGCAATATAACTTACTTACATGTGGCAATCGGACCGCTGCTTTAAGTGCACGTCTCTATAGAAGAAGCAAGACAGTCATGAGATAATTTGCGAAAAGAATAGATACAACTTCAACACGCAAAAGAAGACGTTATATACTCCTGTAAGAATGTTGTATGAAATAACCAATAAGTCTATGCATTCAGTGCAAACATAGTCATGAAGGCCAACAGAAGTTTGCCATGAGTGAGCAGATTATTCAGTACACGGAAGAGAACACGTTTGGGAATAACCATGATAGCGGTCTTTCCCTACGATATATGAACATCTAGGCTATCGATTTAACAACTAAAACAGGGATTGACACTCTGTCAATGGAAAAGAATAGATCAGGAAACAGACCCATGTTCATGACAAAAGGAAAAAAAGAATAATCTTGGCATTTGAAGTCAGACGACGCCTACAGAGAAATCTCTTGTGATTACTACTGGAAGCAATTGTGTGTGTTGGGGAGGAGCCGGGAGAAAGACGCCCCTGAGTCGACTGGATTAAGTGGGTCACATCATCCTTCTCAGGCTTTCGCGCTTGAGCTCTCTTCCGGGCACGTCTGTGTCGTCGAACAATCGTGGATAGAGGACGTTCCGATATCCTTCTCAAGAAGTCCTCACCTAGCCCCAAGGGGGCCGATAAACACATAAAAGGCTTAAAATCTAAACAAACCGACAAACAACCCCCCAACCTATAACATATCTAAGCTGAATTATTCATGGCAAGTGCAGAAAATGTAAACCATTATGGGGAAATCATGCCAACTAACAGATGGACAAGAAATTCCCGTTAAAATTATCCATATTTTTAGCCTGCTTGGTAATAATTTATTGAGGAAAAAGGTTTCTTTGGATGCGAAATCATTGGGTAAACGATCGTATAAAACAATGACATTGACACAAACTCCGATTACTTGGTGATTATGAAGAGGACATCATCCGTTGATTACCATGGAGAAATCGTGAGACTCTTTCTTGTTTAACTCCAAAGTCAAAATCAAGGAATGGAAGACAAATTAAAATTGGAATCAACTTTTCAAAAACATCACTATTGTATAGGAGAAAACCCATCCAAGTTTGGATGACTTTTAGATGATATTAGATTATGAAGACCATGACACTAAGTGTATTTTATAATCGTTGATTAGGAACGAGGTACAAAGGATGACACTGTTACCGCAGAGCGGGATCCTATCCCGGCACGTCATCCCATTCTTGACGTCTGGAACAATGATAGAGCGAGATGACGAAATACTGTAGAGAAGACAAGTTTCGTTAGAATGGAAAGTACACTTGCAGACTTGGAAGCGGACCTGAGCAAGAGAGGCGTGGCTCAAATGCCTGGCGACCAAGCTTTCGGGGTTTTGTTCCCTATTTGATCTAGGTGGGCACTTTTTGAGAGCACTGAGCATTCTTGATTGACAATTAAGACTGGCAGGACTCCATGATTCATCATTTGCTTTCTGCGCATGTTCCTTCCCAGAATTCAGCCTGTTATAATGGACTTAATGAACTTCTGGGCATACGCCTCGCCTTATGATCGTGGTATAATGGGGTTCAGGTGTGTTGAAGGTCGTTGAGGTCTTCATTGCACGTTGCGATTGACTGGCTAAAATCCCTACCCAATTTTCTGCCTTCTTGTTTACTGCTATGCGTTACCTTTAGCCCCAAAATGCCTTCTCGCTTGCTTAATTGTGGGCGGGCATGGGCAGACCCTTCTTCCAAAAGGACGACCTCGGTGTCTTTGCAGGCAGAACCTAAAGCCCCGATCTATCTTTCCTGCTTAAATCTTTTCTAAGAGCCATGAACCCGCTTCTTCTTAGTAGCGATGTTGAGGGATGGGAGGTCTGTTCTTCTGTATCTGCTTCCTGCTGAGAAGGGTCATCGTCCCTGTCTATTGAGGTTTCACGCAGCCGTATCCCTTTTTGCCTCACTCATGCCGGGTATCTTAGATTTCTGCTGAAGTGCTGCCCCAGTCACTTGAGAAGGAAAAGAAGATACAATGTTGTTATCTAAGTCATCTAGGAATGACTTTCTACTATTGTTTTCCCAAAGAAATGAGGAAAGGAGAATAGGCTGGGTTGATATATTTCTGAAAGAATAAAAAAACTTTGGCCTGAATTCCTCTCCGTTCTCAGACCCTAAGGACCCTGCTTTTACTAGGGCCATTCCCTCATGGTGGTCCGATGATCCTTATCTAAAGCCAGAGGGGATGAGTGAACATTTTCAGGGTCATTATGTGGATTTGGGGGATAGGGCCTTTGTCCCACAGACAGGAGGGAAGAAAACTTAATCAGGATTACTAAAGAAAAAAGAAAACCATAAAGTAGGAACTCTGCAAGAGATGTCCCGTATCATTTCCCGCTGTAAGTTGCAGAATTTTAAACGTGATGTCCCGTATCAATATTAGGACCATTGGGGGATTTTTCGAATGACAGAAATGTAACTGTAATAATGTATGCCTGTGTAAGTACACCCGAAAGAGAGAGAGAGTCCGAGAGAGTGAGGGAGGGAGGGAGGGAGAGGAAGAGAGAGAGAAATAGAGAGAGAGCAGAGAGAGAAAGAGAAAGAGAATTAGTTTGTGTGATGGGATCAAAAATAGGAATGTTGAAACAATTGCTCAGTGTAGGCAAAGGGTATATAGGTGTTCTTTGTAGTATTACCTCAACTCTTCCATAGGCTTCAAAGTTGTAAAACCTAAATGCTGGAGAATAAATCAGGGTGTGCAGGAAACACATGCAGGTAACTGAGAGGAGAGCACACTCTGCATACCACATTCTGTTAATCTGGGTCTCCTTGGGGCTGCATGGTGGGCTGTTATGTCTGGAGGATGACTCTTCCCCTTTCAAAATTGTGTCTTTGCATCCTGGCACAGTTTCCAGAGTATGTGTCAGGTCCACGTGTTGTGTGGAACAGAGCCCTGATTTCAGCGGCAATGAAAGCGTTGGCTCTGTGGACCAACAGTCCAAATGGTGTTCCCAAGCATTGTCTCAAGGCATTCGGTTTTCTGGAAGGAACAAATGACACAGACGGCATCAACATAGATGGCACCGCGGCGCTTGGGTGTGCTTAGCTGACGATTGTCCCCCGGCAATGCCCTCTGAGCCTCTCCCACCTGTTTTAGCAGCAAAGCGCAGAATGTGCAGTTCTTAGTGGCTGCCCCAATTTCTCTTTTCATTACTCCTAGATGGCCCATGAATTCCAAAGTGTCTCCACTAACCGGGCCAATGCTCTTCCTGGGCCTCTCCAGTGTCAGATCGGGTATTTTATTTCCACCTTTCATCCTCGATGTGATGGATTACATTAATCAATCTTCAAATGTTGAACCAGCCTTGCATACCTGATTTATGTTTTTGGCCTCTAGGAGGCCAAAAATTTTCAAAGAACGTTACCTTTTTATAAGCAACCTTGGATAAGGACTTTTAGAGGCTGCCATTGTTTGTATCAGACAGCCAGAACTTCGATAATAGCCAAAGGTTCTGTCATAATTTTCAGATTCTAAGACTTGTTGGTAAGGGAATCCAGGGCTGAGACAACTGTCTGAAATTCAATCATTTGTGCAGATCCTTGAGTTTCATGCTTTTCAGAAAATTTGCTCAAGTTCCGTCATGCACGATCGTGTCGATAGCCTGTACTAATTCCCTTTACGTTTCAGTCGGTTGATCCAATGTCCTTCCCATTAAGTAAAGAATTGCAGGAGAGCGATGAGCAACGTCAGCACTTGTGGCATATGTCAAACAATGGGATGGCAGAGAAAGCAACCGTCTCCTGCACGTGGGGTATGCCAGTGGGGCCCCATTGGTCTCTATCATGCAGTAAGGAGATCTCGGTGTCTGTGCCAAGATTGTGGGGTGCTGTTTCCATGACCCAACGCAGAATTGGTATCTCTGTGACGAGAATGGAAAGTAACGGGCTTAGGATTTATTTCCAGGAAAGTCCAGTATGTTGCCAATGATTGCCACTCCTCTGGCATATGGCACGGGGCCAAGTGCATCAGAAGTTCACGTGTGACTTTTGACTATTGTAGATGGTCTGGAGATTTCCCGAAGTACAAAAGAGTGTCTAGTGTTTGCGTAGTGAAAAGTTGGCTGGAAGGACACTCATAAAAGTGCATGTTTTATTGCAATATGGACAAATTCTAGGGCCATGTGTCAGAGGATGCCCCATTCAAGGTGGGTTCAGCTGAAAGGGTCAAAATAAATGGTTTAAGTAATAATGTAAAAAGAGCTATGTGCTGTATGCAGAACTCAGAACTGATGAAATTATGTGTTAAAAATTAATTTTCTTTTTTTAATGTTGTGCTTACTGACCTTTTCGATCAATCGGTGTGTCATAGTCAGCGGAGCAGATGTGACTACAGAAGTAGAGGTTGCAGTGATGGGAACTACAAGCCAGTGAACGTGGGCAGCATATGGAACTGGCAAAGGGAGAGAATGGATTCTCACGGTGCCAAAAGGAACACAGGAGTTCTACCCCATTTTAGAATGCTGACTTTCAAAACTATAATACGTTTGTGTTCTGTTAAGCTACTAAGTTTGTGGCAGTTTGTTATAGCTGTAATAGAAAACCGGTACAGGGGAATTCAAGAGTGGCTCTAGACATCAAAGTCGAGGAACTCCACCATGAAGGATCATTCCTTTTCTTTCCAAGGTTCAGACCAGACTCTTAGACCTTTAGAATGGCCAAATTCAACTGCTCAATGGAGGCAAAGTGTCAAGAAGGAACATTTATGAATAGATCATACATACTAGGTTTCAAATCTCAAAGGCTCTCCTTTAATTTTGATTGGGTTTCAGCAACCATTTCGGGGTGGGAAGAAGGGAGTTCCATGCGGTCTTATTTCCTCAAGCCCGTCGTAGGTGCCAAAGTCTTCATTTTCATTTTTTACTCAGAAGGTCCGAGTGTCCGTGCCCACATGGGATATTTCAGGGCAGTGGGTACTATGGCTGTGGAATATTAAAGCGAAGCCAAAGTACCAAATACCAAAGTATTTAGGCTGAGTGATTCTCACAGACTATTTTCTGTTTGGTAACTGCTCTCAGAGAATAGGGGTAGTTTGTTTATATTTAGCGGGATCCCCAAAGTACAGGCACAACTGGACTTTGAGCCCCAGTACCGATTAGGTAATGAGGGTTTACCAGGTGGTGCATTTTAGCGGATGCTACATTTATCCCAAACTCAGAGGCATAATTACCAACCGACATCTTTTCATCGTTTTATTGTACAGAAGGGTCGGCGAAATAAGATCGATTGACTTAACGACTTTTGGACCTTGCGATGGTGCGAAAATGATGCACATTCATTGGAAAATGTACCTCAAATTTTGATTTTTCCTCTTTTCCTGGCTAGCTATTTGAGGTATGATTATCTCTTGTGGTGCTGGACAGCGATAGAGAGACTCAGCACCCCGACGGCCCAACGTACATGGGGGTCAATTGCCGACATGTAGTATCCTTTGCGTTGCAGGGTTTTTTGGACATCGCGTTTCGGGTTTCCGCATCCAATCGTGTATACAAAACACTCGACTGTGTCTCCTTCTTTCGATGAGAAGAAAAGGTCGGCAATTACTGAAGATACTGCCCAAATGTAAGTGTTCTGTGCCTATTTGAGGTAGGCTAGGCTAAGCTATGATGTTTGGTAGTTTAGGTGTAGTAAAAGCATTTCGACTTCCATATTTTTAACTAAGGATTGGTTTTTCAGGACAAATCTTACACCATCCTATCTGTTATTCTAGGAAAAGGATTTCGCACTGGGTAAAACTGTGAACCTGTCTTTCAGTTTTGTTTTGTTTTGTTTTGTTTTGATTTTTTATTTCTTCCCCCTTTACCCAGATGAGTTTGTTGTTTGTTTTTGGTAAGTACTAGACATAATTCGCGGGTCCTCTCTACCGGGATCATATTTATAAAATTCTTCTTCCAGAGAATCTCAAATCATTATCATCGGACTCAGGAAGCTCATTGACGGCAATGATTGCTTCACTAGGTTTATGGATTCTGTGCTTAAGTCATGTTGGAATAGCTTGATTGTGCCACGGGGTATAACCAGTGTTTTTTCCCTAATGGCCCTGAGGATCGGGAACTCTGTTGCAACAGAGGCATAGGCAGCAGCCATCACAAAGGCACTGTAGACAGAGGTCGAAATTTGGTAGGTACGTAGGCTATGGAATCCTACCACATTGTACCTGAATTGGCGTAACGACACCCTGAATACCATAAGTACCGCCAGCAGCAGTGCTTCCAGCCTAGAGGCCCAGACTTACAGCCATCTGTGTCCCAGGCAGATTTCAGCATTCCCATTCCCAGGGAGAACTGGAAGTGAGCAAATGCATGGCTGCAAGGGTGTTTGGCCTAGCTCTCTGGGACCATGGATCATGCTGAGTCATTCCTCCTGAGGTTCTCAACGGCAGGTGTTGGCAGAACTTTCAGGGATACGAAGTAATGTTCACTGTTGTGTGAACACAAGTAGTTGCATAGCCAACAACCTCACAAACACCTAAGGGACTAAGTGTAGCTGTCATCTGCACTTTACGAATGGGGAACCTGTGGATCCAAGATGTTAAAAGACTTGCCTGAGGTCACACAGACCCGGGATTGGAAAACAAGCACCGGTCTCTCGAGCTTCAGCTCCCAACCACTTCTGTGTACAACAGCAGGTTAGTAATGTGGGCAAATTCTAGTTCTCCTCATAGCTATTTCCCATCGAGTTTGGGGTTTATCTAATCAATTCATCTTTTGAATACCATGTAAAGGTGTATTTGAGTGTTCCCCAGACCATGGTGTCTTTCTGAGCAGCTGCATTTCCTACAGGATTCACAGTTGGCCCGGATTATAGAGCAAAGATTGATCAAAATAACTCCTTTTCTCCTTATCCCACTGCCTTTCTCTAAGCCCCAGGACCTGAGAGCGGAACCACCAAGAGGATTCGGTGCGACTCATAATGGCCCACAGAACTTTGTGACCGCACTCAAAGGCAAGATCTGAACACTGATGGCCGGCACCTGGGTGAAATCTGGTTCGGGGCTGAATACGTTCAGTGACCAAGAGTTGCCAGAAGAGAGGAGACAGTTATCACATATGTAAATTGCTTCTTTACGAAAGTTTCCATTTAATATTTTCAGACTGCAGTTGACGAAATATAACATACCGCTGTAAGCCACACCGCACATGAGTGGGCACCACTGTCTCATCTTATCTGATCTTCAGAAACCACTAAGAGTGGAGTGGCTGTTGTGATCCATACTTTGCAAAAAGGATCAGAGTTAAGGCATCTGCCCAAGATTGCACAGGAATGTGACGTGAAATCAGATTACCTGTCTCTTGAGATCGTGTCCTTAACGCCTTCAGTATGTGTTGTATTGTTACTAATTTGGACAATGAAAGACCTCAACCTGACATTAAACATCAGGGTTAGAGTTACTCAGCTCAATCGGTGTGTTGATGGCAGAAGAAAATGTCACATTGTCTTGGTGTATGTGCATGTTTTCTCTCCCAGACCACTGAGCAGCTTCGGTTCCTGCAGGAGCGGCAATTGATCTAGAAGGGAAGGGAAGGAGGGAGAGGACCAGTTCCGTCCCTCCTCCTCCCATTATTGGCCTGAGTCCCAGGGCCTGATTGGTTAGGCAGCTAGACGTGTCATCACACCTCACAATGACCTTCAGAGCCGAGTCATCACACCTGTTGATATGAGCCAGGGCCTGGCAACAACCACTTGGGCTACTTCGTGATCATTCCTGAGAATAGTAAGTGAGGTGATGCCGGAGGGAAAGTAGATATTACCTATGACTGGATATCCTCTGCTCGTCTGCTTCTCTGTTCCCTGGATACTCAGTTATCTTGGAATCAGCACTCTTCACAGGCTTGAGCAAACTCTCCCCCTGAAACTTCTCTTGTGGGAGCAGTTACCAAAATGTCCTAATGCTGTTCATTGTGTTTCAACAGGTGAACTGGGCAGTGGTCAGCGACTCTGGCTTCATGATCTCATCACTCAGAGAGAGTCACATGGGAACTCGGTCTCAGGTAGGATTTTATTACTCTTTCTCCATCTCTAGATTCAACCTTGGCCATGGCACTTAAACCGCTGCTTCTGGAAAATGCCAATTCCCTGATATGGGGTATTTACTTGTAGGAAAGAGGACTGTGGGTAGTCACAATCCTCAAGACACATTACCTTGCAAGTCTCTGGTATAGAACAACAATATAGTTATCATTCAAATGTGAAGCCTGTGGGTATTGCCTAGAGATAGGGCATGGAATTTTTCAGGATCGGAGGTACTAGTGCTGAGCTCATGGCTTGTTGTCTTTTAAAGTGCTCCTGTCCAATTTCATTTCCTTTTATTGATACAGTATAACTTAGTTACATATGGCAATTGGACAGCTGCCGAAAGTGCACGTCTCTATAGAATACGCAAGTTAATCAAGAGATAATTTGCGAAAAGGATAGATACAACTATAACACGCAAAAGAAGACATTAAATACTCCACTAAGTGTGGGTTATGAAATAACAAATAAATCTATGCATTCAGTGCAAACGTAGTCATGAACGCCAACAGAAGTTTGCCATGAAAGAGCCGATTATTCAGTACACGGAAGAGAACACATTTGGGAATAATCATGATAGTGGTCTTTCCGTACGATATATGAACATCTAGGCTATCGATTTAACAACTAAAACAGGGATTGACACTATGTCAATGGAAAAGATTAGATCAGAACACAGACCCATGTTCATGACAAAAGGAAAACAAAATAAGCTTGGCATTTCAAGTCTGACGATGCCCCCAGAGCAATCTCTTATGATTACTACTGGAAACAAGTGTGTGTATTGCGGAGGAGCCAGGAGGAAGAGGCCCCTGGGTCTACTGGATTAAGTGGGTCACATCATCTTTCTCAAGCATTCTCCGTTGAGCTCTCTTCCGGGGACGTCTGTGGTGTCGACCAATCGTGCATAAAGGACATTGCGATGTCATTCCCAACAAGCCCTCACCTATCCTGAAGAGGGTCGATAAACACAGAATACATAAAGTAGCCTCTACAAATGTGCTGAGATATTTACTCAGTAGGTAAATGGGCATGCAGAGAAATTATATCGATCTGTCAAAGTGGTTGTGGATGCTGACTTAAGCTACAGAACGGTGGAGTTGCCATATACAAAGAGCCACGTGACCTACCCACTTATGCCTCCCCATCCTTTTGGAAATTGTGAGATAAAAATACTTCAGAATGAAACTCCACACTTCTTTGAGCTTGTAAAATAAAAGCTACGTTTTACTCATTTGGGTTTGATGTGTTTTTATGCTGATACATCTCTCTTGGCTTACACTGGAAGGGAACTCGATTTTTTGACCCTCATGCCTTCTCTTTACGCTCACATATACCCCCAGGACAAGAGTTAGAGTGAGGATTCAGCCCACAGAAAGCTCGGGATCCAGAACAGTACTCCTCTTCCTCCGTATTCTCTGCTGTTCTTGGCCCTCATGTAAGGCTAGCTCCTTCCTCCTACGCAGTCTGAAATGGCTTCATGCCTAACCCTTTCGGAACCTAAGGCAAGTCAACAATTCCTGTCAGCTCAAGTTTTGTGAGGCCCCTTGGCTTTGTGATTTCCCATCCTGAGAACAGACTGGTCTGAGTGAATGAGCTTTTGCAAGAAGGAGGATCAAGGATGCGGCAAGACCCAGAGCTAGTGGGACAGGTCGGGATCAAGGACCCATGAGCAGAAGAAGAAACAAGCAGTTATTCCATTTGGGACCGGGAGCTTTTGTGAAAAGGGGTGCCAAACAGAGCTGCCCCTCCCTGTGAGAGAACAGTACCTTCCCGTTCCTGCTCTGTGCTCCCTTCCTTCTTTCCAGAATCTACATAAGACAGGTGAGCTCAGAATTATTCCTGTGCCATTGGGTGAAGTCAGATGGTGCTTCTCGGTACGAGAGATTCCCAAACATCTTGTAATTACAAATCTATATTTTTTACTTAACTCAGCTTTTCTTATTTTTCATTTTTCTTTCGGCATGCAGAGCTCTGATTCATGTCATAGCCTTCAACTATTTCATGAAGTTCAGCTGTAGAATATGAGAAATTTCTCATTGGACACATAAGCGATTCACACCAATTAGATTTTGTGCACGTTGTAATTTTCTAGCAGATTTCTAATTCCAAGCATTAACTCACTTGCTCACAAGTTAACCTTACCTATCTATAACGTATGTCGACCTACTCATGAACATGTATTACAGATGAGGGGAGAAATGATTGAACCTTGCCCGTTGAGGGGACTCAATCTGTTCTAGTTTAAAACTCAAATATTTGTGTAAACAATCACTTATTTTTTGGCATTGAAATTGTGTAAATTCAAAATCCAATATCATTATGAGGACTGCTCTCTCCTCCCATACGTCTTCCCCTGTACCCGCTTCTTGCCTTCTCTCTTTTCCTCCTTTCTCTTCCTCCCCATCCCCGTTTTCTTCACCTTCCTCCTATTCATCCTCCTCTACTTCTCCCATTGCTTTTCTCCTTTCCCTGCGCTCCTCACCCTGCACAATTCTTAGCTCCTCCTCTTCCCTCTCCTCCTCTGCTTCTCACTTACCTTGCCCCTCTTCCTCTTCAAGAAATGATCTAGCTACAGATCACTACAGTCAAGAAGTTCAAACCGTCCTCTTTGCTCTCACCTCACCCTCAGTCGTTGGGTGCCCGCCATTTCTTCCCTGCATCTTTGGTGGATGGCTATAACAGATCCTTCTTGGCCTTTGGCGCATATCGACATCTGCAGGTGGTGCTGGTACCTGCTGACATGGCCCTCAATCAGGATAGTTGCACACTCTGGTCATCGTTTCCCAATCCCAGGCCTTGTCTTGTTATCAGTCCTCTCGGCATTTCTGTGGAGTCTCTTCCTAGGGCCTGCAGCTGAAACTCACTCCTGCTTTAAAAAAGCCTTGGGGAATTCGAATGCACTCCCTCGCGGTCTCTCGTTCTAAATGTCTGGTTTTCATCTCCGCTGAACTCCTCCTGTTGTGGTGGGACTCTGAGTAGATTTCCCCTTCACAAAGGTCCAAGTAGAATAGGAGGCCTGGTGACATTCGGCTCCGGGATTCACAACCTTTCGCATTTCCTATTTCGATACTCTGTCCTGCCTAAGCAAGCCTCTTTCCAAGGTCACTTTCATAGAGTTACACGAGCGATGCGCTGTGCAATTGAAATGAACCCATTCACATGTAAAGTACCGTCGAATTTGCAGTGCACAACCGGCACGCCAACACATGCTGACACTATGCCCATCCCAATGCCCTGCTCAGGAAGGGCCCTCGTCCAACCTTGGGGTGAGAAATCAGCATTATCGTCCTGTGGGTCCTACTTATGTATGGCTAAAAATGCATATGTCTCTGAGTTTTGCGTATCTAGGGCTCTGTATAATAAGTATTTCTTGCAACAAAGCCTAGCTCTGGCAAAAGAAGACATCAGCTTTCAAAGCTAAGGTCTATGCAATGGGCATTCAGAAGGAATTTCAGAAATTCAAAGCTGCACTTCGAATGCTTGTTTCTGCCATCCTCACTCTCAGGTAACTATTCTGTCTTGTGTAGATGAAGCTGTTCTCCGTACTAGGTCCCAGTCATTTAATGACTAGACTTTTTTGTGTATCCTCAGGAAAACATAGTAATTATGAATTACTAACTAGAAGCCTGTTGGTAGAAACCTGTATTATGATGTCCCCCAGCCGAAGATGGCGAGACTCGGCTCGAATCTTTTGGAGAACTAGATGGCCCCAGTTTATTTCCGTGTCCTAGCATGCAGAACGCGAATTATATTCAAAAGTACTTAAAGTCTCAAAATCTAAAAAAACCCACAAACAACTCCCTCACCCCATAGCATATCTAAGGTGATGATTTCATGACAAGTGCAGAAAATGTAAACAATTTTCAGCAAATAATGCCAACTAACGATGGAGAAGAAACATCCCATTAAAATTATTCATATTTTTCGCCCGCTTGATAATAATTTATTGAGGAAAATGGTTTCTTTGGATTCAAAATCATTGGGTAAAAGATTGTAGTAAACTATGACATTTACACACGCTCTGATTACTTAGTGATTACAACGAGGAAATCGTCATTGGATTACCATGGAGATATCGTGAGACTCTTTCATCTTTAACTCCAATGTCATAATAAAGAGGATTCTGACAAACACAAATTGGAATAAAATTATCACAAACATCACTATTATGTTAGGAGAAAAAGCAGAGAAGTTTGGATGCATTCTAGATGATATTAGATTATGAAGACCATGACACTAAGTGTATTGTATAATCGTTGATTAGGAACGAGGTACAAAGGATGACACTGTTACCGGAGAGCGGGATCCTCTTCCGGCATATCATCCCATTCTTGATGTTTCAGACCACAGTCCACCAAATGTAATATACCGCAGTGAGCCACACCGCACATGAGTGGGGAAAACTGTCTGGTCTCATCTGATCTTCAGAAACCCCTAAGAGTGGAGTTGCAGTTGTGTTCCCTGCTTTGTAAAGAGGATCAGAGTTGATGGCATTTGCCCAAAATCCCACAGGAATGTGACGGGAAATCTGAACACCTGTCTCTTGTGCCCTTGTCCCTAATGCCTTCTGTATGCGTTGTATTTTTACTAATTTGGAAAAATGACAGTCTTAAATCTGACATTACACATCAGGGTTGGAGTTGCTCAGCTCAATCGGTTTGTTGATGGCAGAAGAAAATGAATGCCACATTGTCGTGGTGTATGTGCATGTTTTCTATCTCAGACCATTGAGCAGCTTCGGTTCCTGCAGGAGCGGCAAATGATCTAGAAGGGAAAGCAAGTAGAGAGAGGAGCAGTTCCCTCCCTCCCCCTCCCACTATTTGCCTGAGTCCCAGGGCCTGATTGGTTAGGCAGCTAGACGTGTCATCACGCCTCACAATGACCTTCAGAGCCGAGTCTTCACAACTGTTGATATGAGCCAAGGCCTGGCAACAAGCACTTGGGTTTCTTCGTCATCAGGCCTGAAAATAGTAAGGCAGATGCTGCTGGAGAGAAAGTAGATAGTACCTATGTCTGGGGACCGTCTGCTGGTCTGCTTCTCTGTTCCATGGACATTCAGCTCTCTCAGCCTCAACACTCTTCATAGGCTTTAGCAAAATCTCCGCAATGAAAACTTCTCCCGTGGGAGCAGTTACCAAAATGTCCTAACGGTGTTCTTGTGTTTCAACAGGTTAACTGGGCAGTGGTCTGTGATGCTGGCTTTCAGATCTGATCACTCAGAGAGATTCGCAAGGGAACTCAGTCTCAGGTGGGGTTTTATTTCTCTTTCTCCATCTCTAGATAAAACCTGGGCCATGGCACTTAAACTGCTACTTCTGGAAAAGGCCAATTCCCTGATATGGGCTATTTGCTTGTAGAAAACAGGACTGTGGGTAGTAACAATCCTCAAGCCACATGACCTTGTTAGTCTCTGGTACAGAACAACGATATTGTTATCATTGAAATGTGATGCCTGTTGGTACTGCCCAGAGATACGGCATGGAGTTTTACAGAATGGGTAGGGACTAATGGAAGCACAGGGCTTGGTGTCCTGTAGAGTGAAACTGTTGAATTTAATTTCATATTTCTGATGCACTATAACTTACTTACATGTGGCAATCGGACCGCTGCCTTAAGTGCACGTCTCTATAGAAAAAGCAAGTCAGTCATGAGATAATTTGCTAAAAGAATAGATACAACTTCAACACGCAAAAGAAGACGTTATATACTCCTGTAAGAATGGGGTATGAAATAACAAATAAGTCTATGCATTCAGTGCAAACATAGTCATGAACGCCAACAGAAGTTTGCCATTAGTGTGCAGAATATTCAGTACACGGAAGAGAACACGTTTGGGAATAACCATGATAGCGGTCTTTCCCTACGATATATGAACATCTAGGCTATCGATTTAACAACTAAAACAGGGATTGACACTCTGTCGATGGAAAAGAAGAGATCAGGAAAAAGACTCATGTTCATGACAAAAGGAAAAAAAGAATAATCTTGGCATTTCAAGTCAGACAATGCCCTCAGAGCAATCTCTTGTGATTACTACTGGAAGCAATTGTGTGTGTTGGGGAGGAGCCAGGAGAAAGACGCCCCTGTGTCGACTGGATTAAGTGGGTCACATCATCCTTCTCAGGCTTTCGCGCTTGAGCTCTCTTCCGGGCACGTCTGTGTCGTCGAACAATCGTGGATAGAGGACGTTCCGATGTCATTCCAACAAGCCCTCACCTAGCCCCAAGAGGGCCGATAAACACATAAAAGGCTTAAAATCTAAACAAACCCACAAACAACCCCCCAACCTATAACATATCTAAGCTGAAGGATTCATGGCAAGTGCAGAAAATGTAAACCATTATGAGGAAATCATGCCAACTAACAGATGGACAAGAAAATTCCCGTTAAAATTATCCATATTTTTAGCCTGCTTGATAATAATTTATTGAGGAAAAAGGTTTCTTTGGATGCAAAATCATTGGGTAAACGATCGTAGAAAACAATGACATTGACACACGCTCCGATTACTTGGTGATTGTAAAGAGGATATCATCCGTTGATTACCATGGAGAAATCGTGAGACTCTTTCATCTTTAACTCCAATGTCATAATCAAGGAATGGAAGACAAATTAAAATTGGAATAAACTTTTCACAAATATCGCTATTGTGTAAGGAGAAAAAGCACCCATTTTGGATGCCTTCTAGATGATATTAGATTATGAAGACCATGACACTAAGTGTATTTTATAATGGTTGATTAGGAACGAGGTACGAAGGATGACACTGTTACCGGAAAGCGGGATCCTCTCCCGGCACGTCATCCCATTCTTGATGTTTCAGACCACAGTCCACCAAATGTAACACCACTGTGAGCCACGCGGCACATGGGTGGGGAAAACTGTCTCGTCTCATCTGATCTTCAGAAACCTCTAAGAGTGGAGTTGCTGTTGTGTTCCCTGCTTTGTAAAGAGGATCAGAGTTGATGGCATTTGCCCGAAATCCCACAGGAATGTGACGGGAAATCGGATGGCCTGTCCCTTTTGCCCTTGTCCCTAATGCCTTCTGTATGCGTTGTATTTTTACTAATTTGGACAAATGACAGTCTTAAACCTGACATTACACATCAGGGTTGGAGTTGCTCAGCTCAATCGGTTTGTTGATGGCAGAAGAAAATGAATGCCACAATGTCTTGGTGTATGGGAATGTTTTCTATCCCAGACCACTGAGCCGCTTCGGTTCATGCAGGAGCGGCAAATGATCTAGAAGGGAACGAAAGTAGAGAGAGGAGCAGTTCCCTCCCTCCCCCTCCCACTATTTGCCTGAGTCCCAGGGCCTGATTGGCTAGGCAGCTAGACGTGTCATCACGCCTCACAATGACCTTCAGAGCCGAGTCATCACAACTGTTGATATGAGACAAGGCCTGGCAACAAGCACTTGGGTTACTTCGTCATCAGGCCTGAGAATAGTAAGGGAGATGCTGCTGGAGAGAAAGTAGATATTACCTATGTCTGGGGACCGTCTGCTGGTCTGCTTCTCTGTTCCCTGGACATTCAGCTCTCTTGGCCTCAGCACTCTTCATAGGCTTTAGCAAAATCTCCGCACTGAAAACTTCTCCCGTGGGAGCAGTTACCAAAATGTCATAATGATGTTCTTGTGTTTCAACAGGTTAACTGGGCAATGGTCAGCGATGCTGGCTTTAAGATCTGATCATAAAACATCACTATTGTGTAAGGAGAAAAAGCACCCAAGTTTGGATGCCTTCTAGATGATATTAGATTATGAAGACCATGACACTAAGTGTATTTTATCATCATTGATTAGGAACGAGGTACAAAGGATGACACTGTTACCGGAGAGCGGGATCCTCTCCCGGCACGTCATCCCATTCTTGATGTCTGGAACAATGGATAGAGCGAGATAACGAAATACTGTAGAGAAGACAAGTTTCGTTAGAAGGGAAAGTCCACTTGCAGATGTGGAAGCGGGCCTGAGCAAGAAAGGCGTGGCTCAAAAATCCTGGCGACCAAGCTTTCGGGGTTTTGTTCCCTATTTGCTCTAGGTGGGCACTTTTTGAGAGCACTGAGCATTCTTGATTGACAATTAAGACTGGCAGGACTCCGTGATCCATCATTTGCTTTCTACGCATGTTCCTTCCCAGAATTCAGCCTGTTATAATGGACTTAATGAACTTCTGGGCATACGCTTCGCCTTATGATGATGGTATAATGGGGTTCAGGTGAGTTGAAGGTCGTTGAGGTCTTCATTTCACGGTGCGATTGACGGGCTAAAAGCCCTACCCAATTTTCTGCCTTCTTGTTTACTGCTATGCGTTACCTATAGCCCCAAAATGCCTTCTCGCTTGCTTAATTGTGGGCAGACATGGGCAGACTCTTCTTCCAACAGGACGACCTCGGTGTCTTTGCATGCAGACCCTAAATCCCCAATCTATCTTTCCTGCTTAACTCTTTTCTAAGAGCCATGAACCCGCTTCTTCTTAGTAGCGATGTTGAGGGGTTGGAGGTCTGTTCTTATGTGTCTGCTTCCCGCTGAGAAGGGTCATCGTCCCTGTCTATTGATGTTTCACGCAGCCGTATCCCTTTTTGCCTCACTCATGCCGGGTATCTTGGGTTTCTGCTGAAGTGCTGCCCCGGTCACTTGAGAAGGAAGAGATGATACAATGTTGTTAACTATATCATCTAGGTATTACTTTCTACTAGTGTTTTACCAATGAAATGAGGAAATGAGTATAGGCTGGCTTGATATATTTCTGAAAGAATAAAAAACCTTTGGCCTGAATTCCTCTTTGTTCTCAGACTCAGAGGGCCCTGCTTTGACTAGGGCCATTCCCTCATGGTGGTCCGATGATTCTTATCAAAAGCCAGAGGAGGTGAGTGAACAGTTTCAGGGTCATTATGTGGATTTGGGGTAGAGGGCCTTTGTTCCACAAAAAGGAGGGAAGAAAACTTCATTAATTTTACTAAATAAAAAGAAAACCATAAAGTAGGAACTCTGCAAGGGGTGTCCCGTATCATTTCCAGCTGTAAGTTGCAGAATTTTAAACGTGATGTCCCGTATCAATATTAGGACAATTGGGGGATTTTTGGAGGGACAGAACTGTAACTGTAATAATGTATGCCTGTATAAGTACAACAGAAAGAGAGAGAGAGAGAGAGAGAGAGAGAGAGAGAGAGAGAGAGAGAGAGAGAGAGAGAAAGAGAATTACTTTGTGTGATGGGATCAAAAATAGGAAAGTTGAAACAATTGCTCAGTGTAGGCAAAGGGTATATAGGTGTTCTTTGTAGTATTACCTCAACTCTTCCATAGGCTTCAAAGTTGTAAAACCTAAATGCTGGAGAATAAATCAGGGTATGCAGGAAACACATGCAGGTAACTGAGAGGAGAGCACACTCTGCATACCACATTCTGTTAATCTGGGTCTCTTTCGGGCTGCATGGTGGGCTGTTATGTCTGGAGGATGACTCTTCCCCTTTCAAAATTGTGTCTTTGCATCCTGGCACAGTTTCCTGAGTATGTGTCAGGTCCACGTGTTGTGTGGAACAAAGCCCTGATTCCAGCGGCAATGAAAGCGTTGGCTCTGTGGACCAACAGTCCAAATGCAGTTCCCAAGCATTGTCTCAAGGCATTCGGTTTTCTGGAAGAAACAAATGACACAGACGGCATCAACATAGATGTCATCGCAGCGCTTGGGTGTGCTTAGCTGACGATTGTCCCCCGGCAATGTCCTCTGACCCTCTCCCACCTGTTGCAGCAGGAAAAAGCAGAACTTGCAGGGCTTAGTGGTGGCCCTTTTTCTCCTGTCATTTCTCCTAGAAATCCGATGAAATCCCAAGTGTCTCCACTAACCGAGCCAATGCTCTTCCTGGGCCTCTCCAGTCTGGGATCGGGTTTTCTATTTCCACCCGTTATCCTTGATGTGATTGATCACATTAATCAATCTTCAAATGTTGAACCAGCCTTGCATAACTGATTTATGTTTTTGGCGTCTAGGAGGCCAAAAATTTCCAGAGAACGTTACCTTGTTGAAAGCAACCTTGCATGTGGACTTTTTGAAGCTGCCATTGGTTGTATCAGATGGCCAGTTCTTTGGCAATGGTCAAAGGATCTGTCAAAATTTTCAGATTCGAGGACTTGTTGGCAAGGTAATGCAGGGCTGACACAACTGCCTGAAATTCAATCAGTTGTGCAGATCCTTGAGTTTCATGCTGTTTAGAAAGTTTTGTGCAAGCTCCGTCATGCAAGATGGTGCCGATAACCTGTAAAATTTCCCTTTACTTTTCAGTCGCTTGATAACAAAGTTCTTCCCATTAAGTCAAGAATCGCCGGAGAGGGATGAACAACTTCAGGACTTGTGGCTAATCATACTAATGTACTCTCTATTTTATGTTTGGTAACAGCCCACAGATTATAAAGAGTAGTTTGTTTATAGTTAGCAGGATCCCCAAAGTACAGGCGCAACGGGACTTTGAGCCCCAGTACCGAATAGGTAATGAGGGGATACCAGGTGGTGCGTTTTAGCGGATGTTAAATTGATACCAAACTCAGAGGCAAAATTGCCATCCGACATCTTTTTTTCGTTTTATGGTACAGAAGGCTCCCCAATGTAAGATGGTTCAACTTAACGACTTTCAACCTCTCGATGTTTCGAAAATGATACACATTCTGTGGAAACTGTACCTCGATTTTTGAATTTTCCTCTTTTCCTGGCTAGCGATATGAGGTATGATATTCTCTCGTGGTGCTGGGCCATGATAGAGAGCCTCGGCTCCACAACATCTCAACGAAGACGACCGTCAACTGCTGATACGTAGTATCCTTTGCATTGCAGGGCTTTTTGGACATCGCGTGTCGCTTTTCTGCGTCCCGTCATGTCTACAAAACACTCAGCTGTGTCTGCTGTTTCCGTTGAGAAGAAGAGGTTCGCAGTTACTGCAGATACAGCCCAAATGTAAGCGCTCCAGGCCTATTTCAGGTTGGCTAAGCTAAGCTCTGATGTTTAGTAGTTTAGGTGTATTAAATGCATTTTCACTTGCTATATATTCAACTAAGGATTGGTTTGTCAGGACAAAACTTACCACATCCTACCATTTTTTTATTATTATTTTTTATTTCTTCCCTCATTATCCAGATCAGTTTGCTGTTTGTTTTCGATAGATACTAGATATACTTCGGGGGTCCCCACTTCCCTGATCATATTAAAACAATTCTTCTTCCAGAGAATCGCAAGTTATTATCATCAGACTCAAGGGGCTCATCGACGGCAATGAGTGCTTCAATAGGTTTATGGATTCTGGGCTGAAGTCATGTTGGAATGGCTTTGTTGTGCCACGGGGTACAACGAGTGTTTTCCCTGATCGCCCTTAGGATCAGGAACTCTGTTGCCACAGATGCATAGGCAGTAGCCATCACAAAGGCACTGTAGACAGAGGCCGAAATTTGGTACATGCGTAGGATATGGATCCTTATCACCTTGTACCTCAGTTGGGGTAACGACTCCCTGAAAACCATAAGTACCGCCAGCAGCAGTGCTTCCAGCCTAGAGGCACAGACTTACAGCAATCTGTGTCCCAGGCAGACTTCAGCATATCCGGCTCCAGTGAGAACTGAAACTGAGCTAATGCCTGTCTGCAAGGATTGTTGTCCCAGCTCTCTGAGAACATGGTACATGCTGATTCATTCCAGCTGAGGTTCTCAACAGCAGATGTTGGCAAATCTTTCGGGGATACGATCGAATGTACATACATGATTGAGTACAAGCAGTTGCATAGGAAACAACCTCATAAACACCCAAGGGAGGAAGTGTAGCTCTCATCCCCACTTAACAAAGGGTGAATATGTGGATCCGAGAGGTCAAAAGACTTGCCCGAGGTCACACAGAATCTGGACTGGAATACAAGCAGCTTGTCTCTCGAGCTTCTGCTCCTACCACTTCTGTGTACAGCAGCATGTTACTAATGAGGGCAAAAGCTAGTTCTCCTCATAGCTATTTCCCATCTAGGTTGGGGTTTATCTAGTCAATTCATCTGGTAAATACCATGACAAGGTGTATTTGAATGTTACTCAGACCGTGGAGACATTCTGAGCTGCTGCATTTCCTACAGGAATCAAGTTGGTCTGGATTAGAGAGCAAAGAAGGAGCAAAATAGTTCCCATCCAGCTTATCACACTGCCTTTCTGTAAGTCCCATGGCCCGATAACTGAAGCACCAAGAGGAAGTGAGGCGACTCATATTGGCTCTCAGAACTTTGTGAGCATACTCAAAGGAAAGATATGAACACTGATCGCCAGCACCTGGGTTAATTCTGGTTTGGGGCTGAATACGGTGAGTAAGCAAGAGTTGCCAGAGGAGAGGAGACACGTATCACATATGTGAATTGCTTATTTACGAAAGATTCCATTTAATAGTTTCAGACCACAGTCCACCGAATGTAACATACCGCTGTGAGCCACACCGCACATGAGTGGGGAAAACTGTCTCGTCTCATCTGATCTTCAGAAACCCCTAAGACTGGAGTTGCTGTTGTGTTCCCTGCTTTGTAAAGAGGATCAGAGTTGATGGCATTTGCCCGAATCCCACAGAAATGTGACGGGAAACTGGATCACCTGTCCCTTGTGCCCTTGCCCTATTGCCTTCTGTATGCGTTGTATTTTTACTAATTAGAACAAATGACAGTCTTAAAGTTGACATTACCCATCAGGGTTGGACTTGCTCAGCTCAATCGGTTTTTTGATGGCAGAGGAAAATGAATGCCACATTGTCTTGGTGTATGTGCATGTTTTCTATCCCAGACCACTGAGCAGCTTCGGTTCCTGCAGGAGCGGCAAATGATCTAGAAGGGAATGCAAGTAGAGAGAGGAGCAGTTCCCTCCCTCCCCCTCCCACTATTTGCCTGAGTCCCAGGGCCTGATTGGTTAGGCAGCTAGACGTGTCATCACGCCTCACAATGACATTCAGAGCCGAGTCATCACAACTGTTGATATGAGCCAAGGCCTGGCAACAAGCACTTGGGTTACTTCGTCATCAGGCCTGAGAATAGTAAGGGAGATGCTGCTGGAGAGAAAGTAGATATTACCTATGTCTGGGGACCGCCTGCTGCTCTGCTTCACTGTTCCCTGGACATTCAGCTCTCTTGGCCTCAGCACTCTTCGCAGGCTTTAGCAAAATCTCTGCAATGAAAACTTCTCCCGTGGGAGCAGTTACCAAAATGTCCTAACGGTGTTCTTGGGTTTCAACAGGTTAACTGGGCAGTGGTCAGCGATGCTGGCTTTCAGATCTGATCACTCAGAGAGATTCGCAAGGGAACTCGGTCTCAGGTGGGGTTTCATTTCTCTTTCTCCATCTCTACATAAACCCTGGGCCATGGCACTTAAACTGCTACTTCTGGAAAAAGGACAATTCCCTGATAGGGGCTATTTGCTTGTAGAAAACAGGACTGTGGGTAGTAACAATCCTCAAGCCACATGAACTTGAAAGTCTCTGGTATAGAACAACGATATTGTTATCATTCAAATGTGACGCCTGTTGGTACTGCCCAGAGATACCGCTTGGAGTTTTAGAGAATGGGTAGAGAATAATGGAAGCACATGGCTTGGTGTCTTGGAGAATGAACCTGTGTAATTTCATTTCATATTTCTGATGCAATATAACTGACTTACATGTGGCAATCGGACCGCTGCCTTAAGTGCACGTATCTGTAGAAGAAGCAAGTCAGTCATGAGATAATTTGCGAAAAGAATAGAAACAACTTCAACACGCAAAAGAAAATGTTATACACTCCTGTAAGAATGAGGTATGAAATAACAAATGAGTCTATGCATTCAGTGCAAACATAGTCATGAACGCCAGCAGAAGTTTGCCATGAGTGAGCAGATTATTCAGTACACGGAAGAGAACACGTTTGGGAATAACCATGATAGCGGTTTTTCCCTACGATATATGAACATCTAGGCTATCGATTTAACAACTAAAACTGGGATTGACACTCTGTCAATGGAAAAGAATAGATCAGGAAGCAGACCCATGTTCATGACAAAAGGAAAAAAAGAATAAACTTGGCATTTCAAGTCAGACGATGCCTTCAGAGCAATCTCTTGTGATTACTACTGGAAGCAATTGTGTGTGTTGGGGAGGAGCCAGGAGAAAGACACCCCTGTGTCGACTGGATTAAGTGGGTCACATCATCCTTCTCAGGCTTTCGCACTTGAGCTCTCTTCCGGGCACATCTGTGTCGTCGAACAATCATGGATAGAGGACTTTCCGATGTCATTCACAACAAGCTCTCACCAAGAACCAAGAGGGCCGATAAACACACAAAAGACTTAAAATCTAAACTAACCCACAAACAACCCCCCAACCTCTAACATAACTAAGGTGAAGGATTCCTGACAAGTGAAGAAAATGTAAACCATTATGAGGAAATCATGCCAACTAAGAGATGGACAAGAAAATTCCCGTTAAAATTATCCATATTTTTAGCCTGCTTGATAATAATTTATTGAGGAAAAAGTTTTCTTTGGATGCAAAATCATTGGGTAAACGATCGTAGAAAACAATGACATTGACACACGCTCCGATGACTTGGTGATTATAAAGAGGATATCATCCGTTGATTACCATGGAGAAATCGTGAGACTCTTTCATCTTTAACTCTAATGTCATAATCAAGGAATGGAAGACAAATGAAAATTGGAATCAACTTTTCACAAATATCGCTATTGTGTAAGGAGAAAAAGCACCCAAGTTTGGATGCCTTCTAGATGATATTAGATTATGAAGACCATGACATTAAGTGTATTTTATAATCGTTGATTAGGAACGAGGTACAAAGGATGACACTGTTCCCGGAGAGCGAGATCCTCTCCCGGCACGTCATCCCATGCTTGATGTTTCAGACCACAGTCCACCAAATGTAACATACCGCTGTGAGCCACACCGCACATGAGTGGGGAAACTGTCTCGTCTCATCTGATCTTCAGAAACCCCTAAGAGTGGAGTTGCTGTTGTGTTCCCTGCTTTGTAAAGAGGATCAGAGTTGATGGCATTTGCCCGAAATCCCACAGGAATGTGACGGGAAATCGGATCACCTGTCCCTTTTGCCCTTCTCCCTAATGCCTTCTGTATGCGTTGTATTTTTACTAATTTGGACAAATGACAGTCTTAAAGCTGACATTACACATCAGGGTTGGAGTTGCTCAGCTCAATCGTTTTGTTGATGGCAGAAGAAAATGAATGCCACCTTGTCTTGGTGTATGTGCATATTTTCAATCCCAGACCACTGAGCAGCTTCAGTTCCTGCAGGAGCGGCAAATGATCTAGAAGGGAACGCAAGTAGATAGAGAGGCGCAGTTCCCTCCCTCCCCCTCCCACTATTTTCCTGAGTCCCAGGGCCTGTTTTGCTAGGCAGCTAGACGTGTCATCACTCCTCACAATGACCTTCAGAGCCGAGTCATCACAACTGTTGATATGAGCCAAGGCCTGGCAATAAGCACTTGGGTTACTTCGTCATCAGGCCTGAGAATAGTAAGGGAGATCCTGCTGGAGAGAAAGTAGATATTACCTATGTCTTGGGACCATCTGCTGGTCTGCTTCTCTGTTCCCTGGACATTCAGCTCTCTTGGCCTGAGCACTCTTCATAGGCTTTAGCAAAATCTCCGCACTGATAACTTCTCCCGTGGGAGCTGTTACCAAAATGTCCTAACGGTGTTCTTGTGTTTCAACAGGTTAACTGGCCAGTAGTCAGCGATGCTGGCTTCCAGATCTGATCACTCAGAGACATTCGCAAGGGAACTCGGTCTCAGGTGGGGTTTATTTCTCTTTCTCCATCTCTAGATAAAACCTGGGCCATGGCACTTAAAATGCTGCTACTTCTGGAACAGGCCAATTCCCTGATATGGGCTATTTGCTTGTAGAAAACAGGACTGTGTGTAGTAACAAACCTCAAGCCACATGACCTTGAAAGTCTCTGGTACAGAACAACGATATTGTTATCATTCAAATGTGATGCCTGTTGGTACTGAACAGACATACGGCATGGAGTTTTCCAGAATGGGTAGGGACTAATGGAAGCTCATGGCTTGGTGTCCTGTAGAGTGAACCTGTCGAATTTCATTTCATATTTCTGATGCAATATAACTTACATACATGTGGCGATCGGACCGCTGACTTAAGTGCACATCTCTATTGAAGAAACAAGTCAGTCATGAGATAAAATGCGAAAAGAATAGATACAACTTCAACACGCAAAAGGAGACGTTATATACTCCTGTAAGAATGAAGTATGAAAAAACAAATAAGTCTATGCCTTCAGTAAACATAGTCATGAACGCCAACAGAAGTTTGCCATGAGTGAGCAGATTATTCAGTACACGGAAGAGAACACGTTTGGGAATAACCATGATAGCGGTCTTTCCCTATGTTATATGAACATCTAGGCTATCGATTTAACAACTAAAACAGGGATTGACACTCTGTCAATGGAAAAGAATAGATCAGGAAACAGACCCATGTTCATGACAAAAGGAAAAAAAGAATAATCTTGGCATTTCAAGTCAGACGATGCCCTCAGAGCAATCTCTTGTGATTACTACTGGAAGCAATTGTGTGTGTTGGGGAGGAGCCAGGAGAAAGAGGCCCCTGTGTCGATTGGATTAAGTGGGTCACATCATCCTTCTCAGGCTTTCGCGCTTGAGCTCCTTCCGGGCACGTCTGTGTCGTCGAACAATCGTGGATAGAGGACGTTCCGATGTCATTCCCAACAAGCCCTCACCTAGCCCCAAGAGGGCCGATAAACACATAAAAGGCTTAAAATCTAAACAAAACCACAAACAACCCCCCAACCTATAACATATCTAAACTGAAGGATTCCTGGCAAGTGCAGGAAATGTATACCATTATGAGGAAATCATGCCAACTAACAGATGGACAAGAAAATTCCCGTTAAATTTATCCATATTTTTAGCCTGCTTGATAATAATTTATTGAGGAAAAAGGTTTCTTTGGATGCAAAATCATTGGGTAAACGATCGTAGAAAACAATGACATTGACACACGCTCCGATTCTTGGTGATTATAAAGAGGACATCATCCGTTGATTACCATGGAGAAATCGTGAGACTCTTCATCTTTAACTCCAATGTCAAAATCAAGGAATGGAAGACAAATTAAAATTGGAATAAACTTTTCACAAACATCGCTATTGTGTAAGGAGAAATAGCACCGAAGTTTGGATGCCTTCTAGATGATATTAGATTATGAGATGATGACAGTAAGTGTATTTTATAATCGTTGATTAGGAACGAGGTACAAAGGATGACACTGTTTCCGGAGAGCGGGATCCTCTCCCGGCACGTCATCCCATTCTTGATGTTTTAGACCACAGTCCACCAAATGTAACATACCGCTGTGAGCCACACCGCACATGAGTGGGGAAAACTGTCTCATCTCATCTGATCTTCAGAAACCCCTAAGAGTGGAGTTGCTGTTGTGTTCCCTGCTTTGTAAAGAGGATCAGAGTTGATGGCATTTGCCCGAAATCCCACAGGAATGTGACGGGAAATCGGATCACCAGTCCCTTTTGCCCTTGACCCTAATGCCTTCTGTATGCGTTGTATTTTTACTAATTTGGACAAATGACAGTCTTAAACCTGACATTACACATCAGGGTTGGAGTTGCTCAGCTCAATCGGTTTGTTGATGGCAGAAGAAAATGAATGCCACATTGTCTTGGTGTATGTGCATGTTTTCTATCCCAGACCATTGAGCAGCTTCGGTTCCTGCAGGAGCGGCAAATGATCTAGAAGGGAACGCAAGTAGAGAGAGGAGCAGTTCCCTCCCTCCCCCTCCCACTATTTGCCTGAGTCCCAGGGCCTGATTGGTTAGGCAGCTAGACGTGTCATCACACCTCACAATGACCTTCAGAGCCGAGTCATCACAACTGTTGATATGAGCCAAGGCCTGGCAACAAGCACTTGGTTTACTTCGTCATCAGGCCTGAGAATAGTAAGGGAGATGCTCCTGGAGAGAAAGTAGATATTACCTATGTCTGGGGACAGTCCGCTGCTCTGCTTCTCTGTTCCCTGGACATTCAGCTCTCTTGGTCTCAGCACTCTTCATAGGCTTTAGCAAAATCTCCGCACTGAAAACTTCTCCCGTGGGAGCAGTTACCAAAATATCCTAACGGTGTTCTTGTGTTTCAACAGGTTAACTGGGCAGTGGTCAGCGATGCTGGCTTTCAGATCTGATCACTTAGAGAGATTCGCAAGGGAACTCGGTCTCAGGTTGGGTTTTATTTCTCTCTCTCCATCTCTAGATAAACCCTGGGCCATGGCACTTAAACTGCTACTTCTGGAAAAAGGCCAATTCCCTGTAGTGGTTATTTGCTTGTAGAAAACAGGACTGTGGGTAGTAACAATCCTCAAGCCACATGACCTTGAAAGTCTCTGGTACAGAACAACGATATTGTTATCATTCAAATGTGACGGTTGTTGGTATTGCCCAGAGATACGGCATGGAGTTTTACAGAATGGGTAGGGACTAATGGAAGCACATGGCTTGGTGTCCTGGAGAGTGAACCTGTCGAATTACATTTCATATTTCTGATGCAATATAACTTACTTACATGTGGCAATCGGACCGCTGCCTTAAGTGCACGTCTCTATAGAAGAAGCAAGTCAGTCATGAGATAATTTGCGAAAAGAATAGATACAACTTCAACACGCAAAAGAAGACGTTATTCACTCCTGTAAGAATGAGGTATGAAATAACAAATAAGTCTATGCCTTCAGTGCAAACCTAGTCATGAACGCCAACAGAAGTTTGCAATGAGTGTGCAGACTATTCAGTACACGGAAGAGAACACGTTTGGGAATAACCATGATAGCGGTCTTTCCCTACGATATATGAACATCTAGGCTATCGATTTAACAACTAAAACAGGGATTGACACTCTGTCAATGGAAAAGAATAGATCAGGAAACAGACCCATGTTCATGACAAAAGGAAAAAAAGTATAATCTTGGCATTTCAAGTCAGACGATGCCCTCAGAGCAATCTCTTGTGATTACTACTGGAAGCAATTGTGTGTGTTGGGGAGGAGCCGGGAGAAAGATGTCCCTGTGTCGACTGGATTAAGTGGGTCACATCATCCTTCTCAGGCTTTCGCGCTTGAGCTCTCTTCCGGGCACGTCTGTGTCGTCGACCAATCGTTGATAGAGGACGTTCCGATGTCATTCCCAACAAGCCCTCACCTAGCCCCAAGAGGGCCGATAAACACATAAAAGGCTTAAAATCTAAACAAACCCACAAACAACCCCCAACCTATAACATATCTAAGCTGAAGGATTCATGGCAAGTGCAGAAAATGTAAACCATTATGAGGAATTCATGCCAACTAACAGATGGACAAGAAAATTCCCGTTAAAGTTATCCATATTTTTAGCCTGCTTGATAATAATTCATTGAGGAAAAAGGTTTCTTTGAATGCAAAATCATTGGGTAAACGATCGTAGAAAACAATGACATTGACACACGCTCCGATTACTTGGTGATTATAAAGAGGATATCATCCGTTGATTACCATGGAGAAATCGTGAGACTCTGTCGGGAGCCTTAAGCCTGCACCCAAAGATAAGAATCACATCCTGAATAAACTCTGCTATCTGTGACCATTTGGACAGCCAGGGCACTGGGAAGTGCCGGCCTTATCTCGTGTCTTTGATCCCCATTCCGCCGCCTGCAGAGCGGGAGCCTGCAACTTCTCACACAGCCCATCTGTTTCTGACCAACCAGGCAGAAATCACCTCCTCTGGTGGTCGCCAATAAGCTTGTAACGAAATACTCTTTGATCAGTCCCGCCCCTGCCCTCTCCACCTGAGTGTATAAATATAACCACTTGAAAATAAAATTTTGAGGCTTGATCAGAACACTGTCTTGCCTCCACTCTTTTCTCCCGCCCATGTTTTCTTCAAGGTGCGGTCCTCCTCGGGTTCTACGCAATAACTAGGTCCTGCAGGTCGGGACAAGTGGCGCCCAACGTGGGGCTCGAGGCACGGACCTTCACCGGACAGCGCAACAAGTAAAAGGCGTGCACGCAACTAGGAGTGCCTTCCCGGCGACTGCGACCCCCAGACGTCGGAATGGCGGGTAAGTCATTGCTGTCCCATTTTTAACATGGGCCATTCAATCTCCAGAGAGGAGACCTTTATCAAAGAGATAAAGAAGTCGTTAAGGGAGAGAGGAATTCGGGTTAAAAAAAAAAAAGGATTTAGTTAGTTTTTTCTGTTTTGTTGATGAAAAATGTCCGTGGTTCATTCTTAGCGGCCCAGATATTCATCCCTTGAGTTGGCAAAAAGTAGGAAAAGATTTAAATAGATTACTAGAAAAAGAGGGACCAAATGCTGTCCCCGTTAGTTGTCTCAGTTATTGGGGACTCATTCGAGACATCATTGAAGGGGCCGAAACTGATAGTAATAAGAGACAGCTGCTATCGGTAGCCACTGAAACGCTCAAACAGCTCTCTCGCCCCCCATCCGTTAAAGGTGGAGCTACCTCTTCCCCCTGTCCTTCTGTAGTCGTGGACGTAGAGCCCTCGCCTCCGTTCGGAGACTCTCTTCCCCAAATATACCCCATAATACCAAAACCCGGCCCTGAACCCCTTGATCCCGGAGATGCAACTGTTCTGGAGGACGAGGCCGCCAAAAATCATGAGCCTGTTTGGCCTTCATCTCATACCTTTTTTGCTGCAGGGAAGCCTGCCACGTGCCCCCCTCCTTACAACCCCCTTCATATCCCTCAGGCGGTTCTTGACCCCTTTTTGGAGACAAAGAAACAACTGCAACAACAAATTCAAAGCCTCGAAGGCGTCTTTACTTTACAGAGTGAATTGGCTAATTTACAATTAGAAGTCTCCGCTCTACAAAATTCTATTTTTTCGGGGCCTCAATCTAAGCCCCCTAAGGGACCCCGGGCCAAACCCTTTGTTTTCCCCATCATGACTCGATCCGGTACCAAACCCTCACAGGACCCGGATACAACTCAGGAGGCGTCTACTGACGCCCAAGAGGCCCCTAGAGCCAGCACACCTGATGACCCAGCTTATGACGATGTAGCTAACTCTGAGGAAGAAGGGGAAGGTCCACCCAATGATTCTGAGAGTGAGGGAGACTATCAGAACCTTTTGCCTACTGTAGAACGGATAAAATTTAAAACTGTCAAAGATTTACACAGTGCTATAAAGAGCTATGGCCTCACAGCTCCCTTTACCTTGTCCATACTTGAAAGTTTGCCTGGCGATGGCTTTCTGTTGCCGGGAGAATGGATAAAAGTGGCCCAATCTGTGCTGAGTAGGGGAGAATTTTTAACCTGGAAAGCAGAATTTCTTGACAGGGGGGAAACTCAGGCAGTGCGCAACCAGAAAAATCCACGGTCTCCCATGGCCACTTGGACTGCTGATAAGATATGTGGGAGGGGAGACTTTGCCTCTGAGCGTAAACAACGCAGTTTGTCCGCTGGGATCCTTAGTCAAACAGCGGCCGCTGCTATGGGGCCTGGAGAGCCATTCCTCCAAAAGGTTCGGTCACCACGCCCTTGAGCAAAATAGTTCAGGGGCCCCATGAACCTTTCTCCCAGTTCGTTGCACGTTTACAGGAAACTGCGGAGCGCGTCCTAGGGCCAGAAGACGGGGAAGGGAAACTTGTAAAACAGCTTGCTTATGAAAATGCTAATGCTGCCTGTAAAGCGGCTTTAAAGGGGCACATCCGAAATCTCGATATTCATGGGATGATTCGCTTGTGCAATGATGTCGATTCCACCGCCCATCAACTAAAGTTGGCCATCGGGGCTGTAATGCAACATGCTAATAGTAACACTCCTGTTCCCCAAAATACCCCCATTGCCGCTCGGTGTTGCTTCCGCTGCGGACAACCTGGACATGTTGCCCGACAATGCTCACTTCCCTGTACCGGGCAGATCTTAGCTCCCCCTACAGTTCCTGTTCCCGTACTCCGCGCTCCGGGACTTTGCCCGCGCTGTAAGAAAGGGAAGCATTGGGCTAGTGAGTGCCGCTCTAAAACTGATGTCGCGGGCAACCCACTTCTTCCCTTGTCGGGAAACGGGAAGAGGGCCCAGCCCCGGGGCTCAACGCCCATCCAATTCCTCCCGGCTATGGGGCCCCGACAGCCGAACAACCAGGCACCCTCCAACGAGCCACCCCAGGCAGCGCAGGATTGGACCTCTGTGCCACCTCCGGTACAATATTAATACCTGAGGATGGGCCCCAAGTCATTAATACTGGGGTCTTCGGTCCTCCCCCTTCTGGAACATACTTCCTAATTCTGGGACGGGCCTCAGCCACTTTATCTGGTATTACCATCTTTCCCTCGGTAGTAGATGCTGACTATGAGGGGGAAATAAAGGTCCTGGCGGCGGCCACGAAAGGGCCTTTAAATATTTCTCCCGGCCAAAGAATTGCTCAAGCACTCCCTGTGCCTTTTACAAAGGGGCTCCCTCATAAGGGGGGTCACCGCGGTGCTTCAAATCCCGGGTCCTCGGATGCATACTGGGTCCAACCCCTTACCAAGGAGCGACCCCTTCTCATGCTGTCTATAGATGGAAAGTCTTTTGAGGGCTTACTTGATTCGGGTGCAGATTCCACTGTTCTTTCCCAAGAACATTGGCCCTCCTCTTGGCCGTTACAGCCCTCCTCCACCCACCTTCAAGGTATTGGCCAATCTCATAATACCCTACAGAGTAGCAAGATTCTTACGTGGTCAGATGGAGAAGGAAACTCTGGTCAAATCCAACCCTTTGTGGTCCCAGGTCTACCTGTTAACTTGTGGGGGAGAGATATTTTGGCACAAATGGGGGCAATATTATGCAGCCCTAACGAGGTGGTCACCAAACAAATGTTACAATCTGGGTTCATACCTGGTAAAGGACTTGGAAAATCTAATCAGGGAATTAACTCACCCATTGAGACCACCCCAAAAACAAACCGTCATGGTCTAGGGTATAAGGAGCATTTTTCATAAGGGTTACTGATCCTCCTGCACCCCAGGCGGATAAGATCCATTGGAAATCAGGGGATCCTGTCTGGGTTGATCAGTGGCCCCTCCCCTCTTATAAGATTTCAGCCGCCCTCCGTTTAGTGCAGGAACAATTAGGGGCTGGCCGTTTGGGGCCCTCTTTTTCCAGTAATCTCAAGAATGGCACCTGAAGGCTTTTACAGGACCTAAGAGAAGTTAATAAAACAATACAAATCATGGGGCCCTTACAGCCTGGGCTGCCTTCCCCCCGTTGCTATTCCCAACATAATATAATATGAATATGAATGATGTAATAATATTATAAATGGTGATGGATAGTCTTGTAAATAATATAACAATATTATAGATGATAATAAATAATGTTGAGTAATAGTGGAATGATTAAAATATTGACTGGATAATAAATAATATTATAAATAATATAATGGTACTATAGATGATAATAAATAATATTATGGATAAATAATATAATATTATAAATAATAATAAATAATATTATAAATAATATAATATTATAAATAATAATAAATAATATTATAAATAATATAATATTATAAATAATATTAAATAATAATATAATGTAAATATAAATAATATAAATATAATGCTTCAGCCACACAAAAAACACACTGGTTACCCCACAGGCTAATTAAGCCATTTAACTCTACCCAGGGTGACCCCTGAGAAGCTTTCTCTGCTTAATTTCAGAATGATGTTCCTTCTGCTCATGTTTCTGCTGCCCTCCTGCATCGCTCATAGAATATTCAACTTTACTTGGACTGTCGTCAATGAAGCGGGTGACACTGCTTATACTACCTCAACTTTGGCAAGTACCACCCCATGGCCTACACTCACTCCAGACTTATGCAGCCTAGCTGCCGGAGCATCACCAGCCTGGGGACTTCCAGATGTTTTTCTCCCCTTGCCTGACAAGCCCCCAAACACCCCTCCGGGAGAATACTCCTCTCCCTCCCCAGAGCACTGCCTATCAAGCCCGTTTGCCCCCCGTTAGGCTTTCCACAGGTGAGGCCCTAAAGGCCCTAGCTAATGCCACTGCACAGTCCCTTAACACCTCGACCTATGAGGATTGCTGGATGTGTTTTTCCCCTGTTCCCCCTCTTTATGAAGGCATTGCAACTGTCTCGCCAGACATGACCTATACCAATGATTCACGGCAGACACGCTGGGTGGACTCTCCTTTTTCTGAGTCCTCTCCCGGGCTCACATTGGCCCAGTTATCAGGAATTGGCCTCTGCATTCATAGTACCTCATTGCTTCTTCCCCCTGAATTGCTACCTATTTGCAATACCTCCCATACGCCTCTAACACAACACCATTTCCTTGTTGCTCCCCAAGGAATGTATTTTGCTTGCTCTTTTGGAATAACCCCTTCTATTGTCCCCCAGTTATTGGTAGAAAATCATGAATATTGTGTCCTAGTTGTGCTGCTACCTAAGGTCTCAATACATCCTCCTGAAGATTTGATTCCCTTTTATCATAGTGCCCCGCGTGTCAAAAGGGAACCTGTAACTGCCATCACTCTGGCAGTCTTCTTGGGGTTGGGGGCCACCGGAGCAGGGACCGGCATTGCCTCTATAATTACTACAAATCAACAATTCCATACCCTTAGCTTGGCCATAGATAAAGACATTCAAAATCTGCAAGAAGGCCTTGATAACCTTAAAGAATCTGTTGTTTCACTTTCTGAGGTAGTTCTTCAAAATCGCCGCGGTCTTGACCTTCTATTTCTTAAAGAAGGCGGTCTGTGCGCTGCCCTTAAAGAAGAATGTTGTTTTTACAAAGATAAAACTGGGTTAGTCCAAGACAGTATTGAAAAAATAAAGAAAAATCTGGAGACCCGGCAAAAACAAAGAGAAAAGGACGAAGCCTGGTATAAAAGTTGGGTCTCTAACACCCCCTGGCTGTCCACCCTACTTCCTACTATTCTCGGACCTCCTCCTTTTACTGTCGATTGGCCCCTGGGCAGTGCAAAAACTAACTGCTTTTATTAAAGCACAGGTTGATCAACTAATTAAACCAGCTGTTGCCGTCCACTACCACCACTTGACAACTCAGGATGATGACGATGTGGAGCAAGATCCCCGGCACCCTAGAAATCTTAACCCCTCTAATACACCCCTGCGCCTGCATCGACTTCTTTAAGGCCTAGCTCCCCCCGGCACATGGGGCGGCATGAAACTAGAGACATGCCTACCTCACCCTTGGAGGAGGGTCTAGAGGTATGGGCACCGAGCAGAGTGACGGGCAAAGCACCGCAAGGAAGGGCCCTTCTGTGCCTTCTCTAGTCCTTCCTGAGAACATGCCTGACTTGCATAGAGGTTGGTATCATATTAATCTTACACAAACCGGCTCTGCCTCTCCTCCCCAAAAGATACCAAGAGGCATAACTGGTGAGTACATTAAAAGCTCACGGGAGGAGTCGGGCCTCTGTTCCCTCTCTCGGTCAAAGCCCACCTTCCTAAAAAAGAAAGGGAGGAGATGTCGGGAGCCTTAAGCCTGCACCCAAAGATAAGAATCACATCCTGAATAAACTCTGCTATCTGTGACCATTTGGACAGCCAGGGCACTGGGAAGTGCCGGCCTTATCTCGTGTCTTTGATCCCCATTCCGCCGCCTGCAGAGCGGGAGCCTGCAACTTCTCACACAGCCCATCTGTTTCTGACCAGCCAGGCAGAAATCACCTCTTCTGGTGGTCGCCAATAAGCTTGTAACGAAATACTCTTTGATCAGTCCCGCCCCTGCCCTCTCCACCTGAGTGTATAAATATAACCACTTGAAAATAAAGTTTTGAGGCTTGATCAGAACACTGTCTTGCCTCCACTCTTTTCTCCCACCCATGTTTTCTTCAAGGTGCGGTCCTCCTCGGGTTCTACGCAATAACTAGGTCCTGCAGGTCGGGACAAGACTCATTCATGTTTAACTCCAATGTCATAATCAAGGAATGGAAGACAAATTAAAATTGGAATAAACATTTCACAAACATCGCTGTTGTGTAAGGAGAAAAAGCACCCAAGTTTGGATGCCTTCTAGATGATATTAGATTATGAAGACCATGACACCAAGTGTATTTTATAATCGTTCATTAGGAAAGAGGTACAAAGGATGACACTGTTACCGGAGAGCGGGATCCTCTCCCGGCACGTCTTCCCATTCTTGATTTTTCAGACCACAGTCAACCAAATGTAACATACCGCTGTGAGCCACACCGCACATGAGTGGGGAAAACTGTCTCGTCTCATCTAATCTTCAGAAACCCCTAAGAGTGGAGTTGCTGTTGTGTTCCCTGCTTTGTAAAGAGGATCAGAGTTGATGGCATTTGCCCGAAATCCGACAGGAATGTGACGGGAAATCGGATCACCTGTCCCTTGTGCCCTTGTCGCTAATGCCTTCTGTATGAGTTGTATTTTTACTAATTTGGACAAATGACAGTCTTCAACCTGACATTACACATCAGGGTTGGAGTTGCTCAGCTCAATCGGTTTGTTAATGGCAGAAGAAAATGAATGCCACATTGTCTTGGTGTATGTGCATGTTTTCTATCCCAGACCACTGAGCAGCTTCGTTTCCTGCAGGAGCGGCAAATGATCTAGAAGGGAACACAAGTAGAGAGAGGAGCAGTTCCCTCCCTCCCCCTCCCAATATTTGCCTGAGTCCCAGGGCCTGATTGGTTAGGCAGCTAGACGTGTCATCACGCCTCACAATGACCTTCAGAGCCGAGTCATCACAACTGTTGATATGAGCCAAGGCCTGGCAACAAGCACTTGGGTTACTTCGTCATCAGGCCTGAGAATAGTAAGGGAGATGCTGCTGGAGAGAAATAGATATTACCTATGTCTGGGGACCGTCCGCTGCTCTGCTTCTCTGTTCCCTGGACATTCAGCTCTCTTTGTCTCAGCACTCTTCATAGGCGTTAGCAAAATCTCCGCACTGAAAACTTCTCCCGTGGGAGCAGTTACCAAAATGTCCTAACGGTGTTCCTGTGTTTCAACAGGTTAACTGGGCAGTGGTCAGCGATGCTGGCTTTCCGATCTTATCACTCAGAGAGATTCGCAAGGGAACTCGGTCTCAGGTGGGGTTTTATTTCTCTCTCTCCATCTCTACATAAACCATGGGCCATGGCACTTAAAAGGCTACTTCTGGAAAAAGGCCAATTCCCTGATATGGGCTATTTGCTTGTAGAAAACAGGACTGTGGGTAGTAACAATCCTCAAGCCTCATGACCTTGAAAGTCTCTGGTACAGAACAATGATATTGTTATCATTCAAATGTGACGCCTGTTGGTACTGACCAGACATACAGCATGGAGTTTTACAGAATGGGTAGGGACTAATGGAAGCACATGGCTTGGTGTCGTGTAGAGTGAACCTGTCGAATTTCATTTCATATTTCTGATGCAATATAACTTACTTACATGTGGCAATCGGACCGCTACCTTAAGTGCACATCTCTATTGAAGAAACAAGTCAGTCATGAGATAAAATGCGAAAAGAATAGATACAACTTCAACACGCAAAAGAAGACGTTATATACTCCTGTAAGAATGAGGTATGAAATAACAAATAAGTCTTTGCCTTCAGTAAACATAGTCATGAACGCCAACAGAAGTTTGCCATGAGTGAGCAGATTATTCAGTACACGGAAGAGAACACGTTTGGGAATAACCATGATAGCGGTCTTTCCCTATGTTATATGAACATCTAGGCTATCGATTTAACAACTAAAACAGGGATTGACACTGTGTCAATGGAAAAGAATAGATCAGGAAACAGAACCATGTTCATGACAAAAGGAAAAAAAGAATAATCTTGGCATTTCAAGTCAGACGATGCCCTCAGAGCAATCTCTTGTGATTACTACTGGAAGCAATTGTGTGTGTTGGGGAGGAGCCAGGAGAAAGACGCCCCTGTGTCGACTGGATTAAGTGGGTCACATCATCCTTCTCAGGCTTTCGCGCTTGAGCTCTCTTCCGTGCACGTCTGTGTCGTCGAACAATCGTGGATAGAGGACGTTCCGATGTCATTCCCAACAAGCCCTCACCTAGCCCCAAGAGGGCCGATAAACACATAAAAGGCTTAAAATCTAAACAAAACCACAAACAACCCCCCAACCTATAACATATCTAAGCTGAAGGATTCCTGGCAAGTGCAGGAAATGTATACCATTATGAGGAAATCATGCCAACTAACAGATGGACAAGAAAATTCCCGTTAAATTTATCCATATTTTTAGCCTGCTTGATAATAATTTATTGAGGAAAAAGGTTTCTTTGGATGCAAAATCATTGGGTAAACGATCGTAGAAAACAATGACATTGACACACGCTCCGATTCTTGGTGATTATAAAGAGGACATCATCCGTTGATTACCATGGAGAAATCGTGAGACTCTTTCATCTTTAACTCCAATGTCAAAATCAAGGAATGGAAGACAAATTAAAATTGGAATAAACTTTTCACAAACATCGCTATTGTGTAAGGAGAAATAGCACCAAAGTTTGGATGCCCTCTAGATGATATTAGATTATGAGGATGATGACACTAAGTGTGTTTTATAATCGTTGATTAGGAACGAGGTACAAAGGATGACACTGTTACCGGAGAGCGGGATCCTCTCCCGGCACGTCATCCCATTCTTGATGTTTCAGACCACAGTCCACCAAATGTAACATACCGCTGTGAGCCACACCGCACATGAGTGGGGAAAACTGTCTCGTCTCATCTGATCTTCAGAAACCCCTAAGAGTGGAGTTGCTGTTGTGTTCCCTGCTTTGTAAAGAGGATCAGAGTTGATGGCATTTGCCCGAAATCCCACAGGAATGTGACGGGAAATCGGATCACCTGTCCCTTTTGCCCTTGTCCCTAATGCCTTCTGTATGCGTTGTATTTTTACTAATTTGGACAAATGACAGTCTTAAACCTGACATTACACATCAGGGTTGGAGTTGCTCAGCTCAATCGGTTTGTTGATGGCAGAAGAAAATGAATGCCACATTGTCTTGGTGTATGTGCATGTTTTCTATCCCAGACCACTGAGCAGCTTCGGTTCCTGCAGGAGCGGCAAATGATCTAGAAGGGAACGCAAGTAGAGAGAGGAGCAGTTCCCTCCCTCCCCCTCCCACTATTTGCCTGAGTCCCAGGGCCTGATTGGTTAGGCAGCTAGACGTGTCATCGCGCCTCACAATGACTTTCAGAGCCGAGTCATCACAACTGTTGATATGAGCCAAGGCCTGGCAACAAGCACTTGGGTTACTTGGTCATCAGGCCTGAGAATAGTAAGGGAGATGCTGCTGGAGAGAAAGTAGATATTACCTATGTCTGGGGACCGTCTGCTGGTCTGCTTCTCTGTTCCCTGGACATTCAGCTCTTCTTGGCCTCAGCACTCTTCATAGGCTTAGCAAAATCTCCGCACTGAAAACTTCTCCCGTGGGAGCAGTTACCAAAATGTCCTAACGGTGTTCTTGTGTTTCAACAGGTTAACTGGGCAGTGGTCAGCGATGCTGGCTTTCAGATCTGATCACTCAGAGAGATTCGCAAGGGAACTCGGTCTCAGGTGGGGTTTTATTTCTCTTTCTCCATCTCTAGATAAACCTGGGCCATGGCACTTAAACTGCTACTTCTGGAAAAGGCCAATTCCCTGATATGGGCTATTTGCTTGTAGAAAACAGGACTGTGGGTAGTAACAATCCTCAAGCCACATGACCTTGAAAGTCTCTGGTACAGAACAACGATATTGTTATCATTCAAATGTGACGGTGGTTGGTATTGCCCAGAGATACGGCATGGAGTTTTACAGAATGGGTAGGGACTAATGGAAGCACATGGCTTGGTGTCCTGGAGAGTGAACCTGTCGAATTTCATTTCATATGTCTGATGCAATATAACTTACTTACATGTGGCAATCGGACCGCTGCCTTAAGTGCACGTCTCTATAAAAGAAGCAAGTCAGTCATGAGATAATTTGCGAAAAGAATAGATACAACTTCAACACTTAAAAGAAGACGTTATTCACTCCTGTAAGAATGAGGTATGAAATAACAAATAAGTCTATGCCTTCAGTGCAAACATAGTCATGAACGCCAACAGAAGTTTGCAATGAGTGTGCAGATTATTCAGTACACGGAAGAGAACACGTTTGGGAATAACCATGATAGCGGTCTTTCCCTACGATATATGAACATCTAGGCTATCGATTTAACAACTAAAACAGGGATTGACACTCTGTCAATGGAAAAGAATAGATCAGGAAACAGACTCATGTTCATGACAAAAGGAAAAAAAGAATAATCTTGGCATTTCAAGTCAGACGATGCCCTCAGAGCAATCTCTTGTGATTACTACTGGAAGCAATTGTGTGTGTTGGGGAGGAGCCGGGAGAAAGATGTCCCTGTGTCGACTGGATTAAGTGGGTCACATCATCCTTCTCAGGCTTTCGCGCTTGAGCTCTCTTCCGGGCACGACTGTGTCGTCGACCAATCGTTGATAGAGGACGTTCCGATGTCATTCCCAACAAGCCCTCACCTAGCCCCAAGAGGGCCGATAAACACATAAAAGGCTTAAAATCTAAACAAACCCACAAACAACCCCCCAACCTATAACATATCTAAGCTGAAGGATTCATGGCAAGTGCAGAAAATGTAAACCATTATGAGGAAATCATGCCAACTAACAGATGGACAAGAAAATTCCCGTTAAAATTATCCATATTTTTAGCCTGCTTGATAATAATTTATTGAGGAAAAAGGTTTCTTTGGATGCAAAATCATTGGGTAAACGACCGTAGAAAACAATGACATTGACACATCCTCCGATTCCTTGGTGATCATAAAGAGGATATCATCCGTTGATTACCATGGAGAAATCGTGAGACTCTGTCGGGAGCCTTAAGCCTGCACCCAAAGATAAGAATCACATCCTGAATAAACTCTGCTATCTGTGACCATTTGGACAGCCAGGGCACTGGCAAGTGCCGGCCTTATCTCGTGTCTTTGATCCCCATTCCGCCGCCTGCAGAGCGGGAGCCTGCAACTTCTCACACAGCCCATCTGTTTCTGACCAGCCAGGCAGAAATCACTTCCTCTGGTGGTCGCCAATAAGCTTGTAACGAAATACTCTTTGATCAGTCCCGCCCCTGCCCTCTCCACCTGAGTGTATAAATATAACCACTTGAAAATAAAATTTTGAGGCTTGATCAGAACACTGTCTTGCCTCCACTCTTTTCTCCCGCCCATGTTTTCTTCAAGGTGCGGTCCTCCTCGGGTTCTACGCAATAACTAGGTCCTGCAGGTCGGGACAAGACTCTTTCATCTTTAACTCCAATGTCATAATCAAGGAATGGAAGACAAATTAAAATTGGAATAAACTTTTCACAAACATCGCTGTTGTGTAAGGAGAAATAGCACCCAAGTTTGGATGCCTTCTACATGACATTAGATTATGAAGACCATGACACCAAGTGTATTTTATAATCGTTCATTAGGAAAGAGGTTCAAAGGATGACACTGTTACCGAAGAGCAGGATCCTCTCCCGGCACGGCTTCCCATTCTTGATGTTTCAGACCACAGTCCACCAAATGTAACACACCGCTGTGAGCCACACCGCACATGAGTAGGGAAAACTGTCTCGTCTCATCTGATCTTCAGAAACTTCTAAGAGTGGAGTTGCTGTTGTGTTCCCAGCTTTGTAAAGAGGATCAGAGTTGATGGCATTTGCCCGAAATCCCACAGGAATGTGACGGGAAATCGGATCAACTGTCCCTTGTGCCCTTGTCCCTAATGCCTTCTGTATGCGTTGTATTTTTACTAATTTGGACAAATGACAGTCGTAAATCTGACATTACACATCAGGGTTGGAGTTGCTCAGCTCAATTGGTTTGTTGATGGCAGAAGAAAATGAATGCCACATTGTATTGGTGTATGTGCATGTTTTCTATCCCAGACCATTGAGCAGCTTCGGTTCCTGCAGGAGCGTCAAATGATCTAGAAGGGAAAGCAAGTAGAGAGAGGAGCAGTTCCCTTCCTCCCCCTCCCACTATTTGCCTGAGTCCCAGGGCCTGATTGGGTAGGCAGCTAGACGTGTCATCACCCCTCACAATGACCTTCAGAGCCGAGTCATCACAACTGTTGATATGAGCCAAGGCCTGGCAAAAAGCACTTGGGTTTCTTCGTCATCAGCCTGAGAATAGTAAGGGAGATGCTGCTGGAGAGAAAGTAGATAGTACCTATGTCTGGGGACCGTCTGCTGGTCTGCTTCTCTGTTCCCTGGACATTCAGCTTTCTTGGCCTCAGCACTCTTCATAGGCTTTAGCAAAATCTCCGCACTGATATCTTCTCCCGTGCGAGCAGTTACCAAAATGTCCTAACGGTGCTCTTGTGTTTCAACAGGTTAACTGGCCAGTAGTCAGCGATGCTGGCTTTCAGATCTGATCACTCAGAGAGATTCGCAAGGGAACTCGGTCTCAGGTGGGGTTTTATTTCCCTTTCTCCATCTCTAGATAAAACCTGGACCATGGCACTTAAAATGCTGCTACTTCTGGAACAGGCCAATTCCCTGATATGGGCTATTTGCTTGTAGAAAACAGGACTGTGGGTAGTAACAATCCTCAAGCCACATGAACTTGAAAGTCTCTGGTACAGAACAACGATATTGTTATCATTCAAATGTGACGCCTGTTGGTATTGCCCAGAGATACGGCATGGAGTTTTACAGAATGGGTAGGGACTAATCAAGTACATGGCTTGGTGTCCTGTAGAGTGAACCTGTCGAATTTCATTTCATATTACTGATGCAATATAACTTACTTACATGTGGCAATCGGAACGCTGCATTAAGTGCACGTCTCTATAGAAGAAGCAAGTCAGTCATGAGATAATTTGCGAAAAGAACAGATACAACTTCAACAAGCAACAGAAGACGTTATATACTCCTGTAAGACTGAGGTATGAATTAACAAATAAGTCTATGCATTCAGTGCAAACATAGTCATGAACGCCAACAGAAGTTTGCCATGAGTGAGCAGATTATTCAGTACACGGAAGAGAACACGTTTGGGAATAAACATGATAGCGGTCTTTCCCTACGATATATGAACATCTAGGCTATCGATTTAACAACTAAAACAGGGATTGATACTCTGTCAATGGAAAAGAATAGATCAGGAAACAGACCCCTGTTCATGACAAGAGGAAAAAAAGAATAATCTTGGCATTTCAAGTCAGACGATGCCCTCAGAGCAATCTCTTGTGATTACTACTGGAAGCAATTGTGTGTGGGGGGGAGCAGCCAGGAGAAAGACGCCCCTGTGTCGACTGGATTAAGTGGGTCACATCATCCTTCTCAGGCTTTCGCGCTTGAGCTCTCTTCCGGGCACGTCTGTGTCTTCGAACAATCGTGGATAGAGGACGTTCCGATGTCATTCCCAACAAGCCCTCACCTAGCCCCAAGAGGGCCTATAAACACATAAAAGGCTTAAAATCTAAACAAACCCACAAACAACCCCCCAACCTATAACATATCTAAGCTGAAGGATTCACGGCAAGTGCAGAAAATGTAAACCATTATGAGGAAATCATGCCATCTAACAGATGGTCAAGAAAATTCCCGTTAAAGTTATCCATATTTTTTACCTGCTTCATAATAATTTATTGAGAAAAAAGGTTTCTTTGGATGCAAAATCATTGGGTAAACGATCGTAGAAAACAATGACTTTGACACAGGCTCCGATTACTTGGTGATTATAAAGAGGATATCATCCGTTGATTACCATGGAGAAATCGTGAGACTCTTTCATCTTTAAGTCCAATGTCATAATCAAGGAATGGAAGAGAAATTAAAATTGGAATAAACTTTTCACAGACATCGCTATTGTGTAAGGAGAAAAAGCACCCAAGTTTGGATGCCTTCTAGATGATATTAGATTATGAAGACCATACACTAAGTGTATTTTATAATCGTTGATTAGGAACGAGGTACAAAGGATGACACTGTTACCGGAGAGCGGGATCCTCTCCTGGCACGTCATCCCATGCTTGATGTTTCATACCATAGTCCACCAAATGTAGCATACCGCTGTGAGCCACGCCGCACATGAGTGGGGAAAACTGTCTCGTCTCATCTGATCTTCAGAAACCCCTAAGAGTGGAGCTGCTGTTGTGTTCCCAGCTTTGTAAAGAGGATCAGAGTTGATGGCATTTGCCCGAAATCCCACAGGAATGTGACGGGAAATCGGATCACCTGTCCCTTGTGCCCTTGTCCCTAATGCCTTCTCTATGCGTTGTATTTTTACTAATTTGGACAAATGACAGTCTTAAACCTGACATTACACATCAGGGTTGGAGTTGCTCAGCTCAATCGGTTTGTTGATGGCAGAAGAAAATGAATGCCACATTGTCTTGGTGTATGTGCATGTTTTCTATCCCAGACCACTGAGCAGCTTCGGTTCCTGCAGGAGCGGCAAATGATCTAGAAGGAACGCAAGTAGAGAGAGGAGCAGTTCCCTCCCTCCACCTCGCAATATTTGCCTGAGTCCCAGGGCCTGATTGGTTAGGCAGCTAGACGTGTCATCACGCCTCACAATGACCTTCAGAGCCGAGTCATCACAACTGTTGATATGAGCGAAGGCCTGGCAACAAGCACTTGGGTTACTTCGTCATCAGGCCTGAGATTAGTAAGGGGGATGCTGCTGGAGAGAAAGTAGATATTACCTATGTCTGGGGACCGTCTGCTGCTCTGCTTCTCTGTTCCCTGGATATTCAGCTCTCTTGGCCTCAGAACTCTTCATAGGCTTTAGCAAAATCTCCGCACTGATAACTTCTCCCGTCGGAGCAGTTACCAAAATGTCCTAACGGTGTTCTTGTGTTTCAATAGGTTAACTGGGCAGTGGTCAGCGATGGTGGTTTTCAGATCTGATCACTCAGAGAGATTCGCAAGGGAACTCGGTCTCAGGTGGGGTTTTATTTCTCTTTCTCCATCTCTAGATAAAACCTGGGCCATGGCACTTAAACTGCTACTTCTGGAAAAGGCCAATTCCCTGATATGGGCTATTTGCTTGTAGAAAACAGGACTGTGGGTAGTAAGAATCCTCAAGCCACATGACCTTGAAAGTCTCTGGTACAGAACAACGATATTGTTATCATTCAAATGTGATGCCTGTTGGGACTGCCCAGAGATACGGCATGGAGTTTTACAGAATGGGTAGGGACTAATGGAAGCACATGTCTTTTTGTCCTGTAGAGTGAACCTGTCGAATTTCATTTCATATTTCTGATGCAATATAACTTACTTACAGGTAGCAACCGGACCGCTGCCTTAAGGGCACGTCTCTATAGAAGAAGCAAGTCAGTCATGAGATAATTTGCAAAAAGAATAGATACAACTTCCACACGCAAAAGAAGACGTTATATACTCCTGTAAGAATGAGGTATGAAATAACAAATAATTCTATGCATTCAGTGCAAACATAGTCATGAACTCCATGTGTGAGCAGATTATTCAGTACACGGAAGAGAACACGTTTGGGAATAACCATGATAGCGGTCTTTCCCTACGATATATGAACATCTACGCTATGGATTTAACAACTAAAACAGGGATTGACACTCTGTCAATGGAAAAGAATAGATCAGGAAACAGACCTATGTTCATGACAAAAGGAAAAAAAGAATAATCTTGGCATTTCAAGTGAGACGATGCCCTTAGAGCAATCTCTTGTGATTACCACTGGAAGCAATTGTGTGTGTTGGGGAGGAGCCAGGAGAAAGATGCCCCTGTGTCGACTGGATTAAGTGGGTCACATCATCCTTCTCAGGCTTTCGCGCTTGAGCTCTCTTCCGGGCACGTCTGTGTCGTCGACCAATCGTGGATAGAGGAGGTTCCGATGTCATTCCCAACAAGCCCTCACTTAGCCCCAAGAGGGCCGATAAACACATAAAAGGCTTAAAATCTAAACAAACCCACAAACAACCCCCCAACCTATAACTTATCTAAGCTGAAGGATTCATGGCAAGTGCAGAAATTGTAAACCATTATGAGGAAATCATGCCAACTAACAGATGGACATGAAAATTCCCGTTAAAATTATCCATATTTTTAGCCTCCTTGATGATAATTTATTGAGGAAAAATGTTTCTTTGGATGCAAAATCATTGGGTAAACGATCGTAGGAAACAATGACATTGACACACGCTCTGATTACTTGGTGATTATAAAGAAGATATCATCCGTTGATTACCATGGAGAAATCGTGACACTCTTTCATCTTTAAGTCCAATGTCATAATCAAGGAATGGAAGACAAATTAAAATTGGAATAAACTTTTCAAAAACATCACTATTGTGTAAGGAGAAAAAGCATCCAAGTTTTCATGCCTTCTATATGATATTAGATTATGAAGACCATGACAATAAGTGTATTTTATAATCGTTGATAAGGAATGAGGTACAAAGGATGACACTGTTACCGGAGAGCGGGATCCTATCCCGGCACGTCATCCCATTCTTGATGTCTGGAACAATGGATAGAGCGAGATATCGAAATACTGTAGAGAAGACAAGTTTCTTTAGAAGGGAAAGTCCACTTGCAGATGTGGAAGCGGGCCTGAGCAAGAGAGGCGTGCCTGAAAAGGCCTGGCGACCAAGCTTTCGGGGTTTTGTTCCCTATTTGCTCTAGGTGGGCAATTTTGAGAGCACTGAGGATTCTTGATTGACAATTAAGAATGGCAGGACTCCGTGATTCATCATTTGCTTTCTGCGCATGTTCCTTCCCAGAATTCAGCATGTTATAATGGACTTAATGAACTTCTGGGCATACGCGTCGCCTTATGATCATGGTATAATGGGGTTCAGGTGAGTTGAAGGTCGTTGAGGTCTTCATTGCACGGTGCGATTGACTGGCTAAAAGCCCTACCCAATTTTCTGCCTTCTCGTTTACTGCTATGCGTTACCTTTAGCCCCAAAATGCCTTCTCGCTTGCTTAATACTGGGCGGGCATGGGCAGACCCTTCTTCCAACAGGACGACCTCGCTGTCTTTGCAGGCAGACCCTAAAGCCCCGATCTATCTTTCCTGCTTAACTCTTTTCTAAGGGCCATGAAACCGCTTCTTCTTAGTAGCGATGTTGAGGGACGGGAGGTTTGTTCTTCTGTATCTGCTTCCTGCTGAGAAGGGTCATCGTCCCTGTCTATTTAGGTTTCACGCAACTGTATCCCTTTTTGCCTCACTCATGCTGGGTATCTTGGGTTTCTGCTGAAGAGCTGCCCCAGTCACTTGAGAAGGAAAAGAAGATACAATGTTGTTATCTAAATCATCTAGGAATGACTTTCTACTATAGTTTTACCAAAGAAATGAGGAAAGTAGAATAGGCTGGGTTGATATATTTCTGAAAGAATAAAAAAACTTTGGCCTGAATTCTTCTCCGTTCTCAGATCCTAAGGACCCTGCTTTGACTAGGGCCATTCCCTCATGTTGGTCCGATGATCCTTATCAAAAGCCAGAGGAGGTAAGTGAACAGTTTCAGGGTCATTATTTGGATTTGGGGGAGAGGGCCTTTGTCCCACAGAAAGGAGGGAAGAAAACTTAATTAGGTTTACTAAAGAAAAAAGAAAACCATAAACTAGGAACTCTGCAAGAGATGTCCCGTATCATTTCCCGCTGTATGTTGCAGAATTTTAAACGTGATGTCCCGTATCAATATTAGGACAATTGGGGGATTTTTGGAATGATAGAAATGTAACTGTAATAATATACGCCTGCGTAAGTTCACCTGAAAGAGAGAGAGAGAGAAAGGGAGGGAGGGAGGGATGGAGAGAGAGAGATAGAGAGAGAGAGAGAGAGAGAGAATTAGTATGCGTGATGGGATCAAAAATAGGAAAGTTGAAACAATTGCTCAGTTTAGGCAAAGGTTATATAGGTGTTCTTTTTAGTATTACCTCAACACTTCCATAGGATTGAAAGTTCTAAAACCTAAACGCTAGAGAATAATTCAAGGGTTGCAGGAAACAGATGCAGGTAATTGAGAGGAGAGATCACCCTGCATATCACATTCTGTTAATGTGGGTCTCCTTGGGGCTGCATGGTGGGCTCTTATGTCTGGAGGATGACTCATCCCCTTTCAAAATTGTGTCTTTGCATCCTGGCACAGTTTCCAGAGTATATGTCAGGTGCATGTGGTGTGTGGAACAGAGCCCTGTTTCCAGCAGCAAGGATAGAGTCAGCTCTGGGGACCAACAATCCAAATGGTGTTCCAAGCATTGTCTCAAGTCATTGGGATTTCTGGAAGAAACAAATGACACAGATTGCATCAACATAGATGGCACCGCGGCGCTTTGGTGTGCTTAGCTGACGATTGTCCCCCGGCAATGCCCTCTGAGCCTCTCCCAGCTGTTTTAGCAGCAAAGCGCAGAATGTGCAGGGCTTAGTGGCTGCCCCAATTTCTCTTTTCATTACTCCTAGATGGCCCATGAATTCCAAAGTGTCTCCACTAACCGGGCCAATGCTCTTCCTGGGCCTCTCCAGTGTGAGATCGGGTATTTTATTTCCACCTTTCATCCTCGATGTGACGGATTACATTAATCAATCTTCAAATGTTGAACCAGCCTTGCATACCTGATTTATGTTTTTGGCCTCTAGGAGGCCAAAAATTTTCAAAGAACGTTACCTTTTTATAAGCAACCTTGGATAAGGACTTTTAGAGGCTGCCATTGTTTGTATCAGACAGCCAGAACTTCGATAATAGCCAAAGGGTCTGTCATAATTTTCAGATTCTAAGACTTGTTGGCAAGGGAATCCAGGGCTGAGACAACTGTCTGAAATTCACTCATTTGTGCAGATCCTTGAGTTTCATGCTTTTTAGAAAATTTGCTCAAGGTCCATCATGCATGATTATGTCGATAGCCTGTACAAATTCCCTTCACGTTTCAGTCAGTTGATCCTAAAGGCCTTCCCATTAAGTCAAGAATTGCAGGAGAGGGATGAAAAACTTCAGCACTTGTAGCATATGTGAAACAATGGGATGGCAGAGAAAGCAACCGTCTCCTGCACGTGGGGTATGCCAGTGGGGCCCCATTGGGCTCTATCATGCAGTAAGGAGATCTCGGTGTGTGTACCAAGATTCTGGGATGCTGTTTCCATGACCCAACGCAGAATTGGTATCTCTGTACCAAGAATGGAAAGTAACGGGCTTAGGGACTATTTCCAGAAGAGTCCAGTATGTTGCCAATGATTGCCACTCTTCTGGCATATGGCACGGGGCCAAGTGCATCAGAAGTTCACGTGTGACTTCTGACTATCGTAGATGGTCCGGAGGTTTTCCGAAGTACAAAAGAATGTCTACAGTGTTTGCGTAGTATAAAGTTGGCTGGAGGGACACTCATAAAAGTGCATGTTGTATTGCAATATGGACAAATTCTAGGGCCATGTGTCAGAGGAGGCCCCATTCAAGGTGGGTTCATGTGAAAGGATTAAATAAATTGTTTAAATAATAGTGTAAAAAGAGTTATGTGCTGTATGCAGAACTCAGAACTGATGAAATTATGTGTTAAGAATTAATTTTCTTTTTTTAATGTTGTGGTTACTGAACTTTTCGATCAATAGGTGTGTCATAGTCAGGGGAGTAGATGTGACTACAGAAGTAGAGGTTGCAGTGATGGGAACTACAAGCCAGTGAACGTGGGCAGCATATGGAACTGGCAAAGGGAGAGAATGGAATGTCACAGTGCCAAAAGGAACACAGGAGTTCTACCCCATTTTAGAATGCTGACTTTCAAAACTATAATATGTTTGTGTTCTTTTAAGCTACTAAGTTTGTGGCAGTTTGTTATAGCTGTAATAGAAAACCGGTACAGGGGAATTCAAGAGTGGCTCTAGACATCAAAGTCGAGGAACTCCACCATGAAGGATCATTCTTTTTTTTTCCAAGGTCCAGACCAGACTCTTAGACCATTAGAATGGCCAAATTCATCTGCTCAATGGAGACAAAGTGGCAATAATGAACATTTATCAATAGATCATGCATACTAGGTTTCAAATCTAAAAGGCTCTCCTTTAATTTTGATTGGGTTTCATCAACCATTTCGGGGTGGGAAGAAGGGAGTTCCATGCGGTCTTGTTTCCTCAAGCCCGTCGTAGGTGCCAAAGTCTTCATTTTCATTTTTTACTCAGAAGGTCCGAGTGTCCGTGCCCACATGGGATATTTCAGGGCGGTGGGTACTATGGCTGTGGAATATTAAAGCGAAGCCAAAGTACCAATATTTAGGCTGAGTGATTCTCATGGACTATTTTCTGTTTGGTAACTGCTCTCAGAGAATAGGGGGTAGTTTGTTTATATTTAGCGGGATCCCCAAAGTACAGGCACAACTGGACTTTGAGCCCCAGTACCGATTAGGTAATGAGGGTTTACCAGGTTGTGCATTTTAGCGGATGCTACATTTATCCCAAACTCAGAGGCATAATTACCAACCGACATCTTTTCATCGTTTTATTGTACAGAAGGGTCGGCGAAATAAGATCGATTGACTTAACGACTTTTTGACCTTGCGATGGTGCGAAAATGATGCACATTCATTGGAAAATGTACCTCAAATTTTGATGTTTCCTCTATTCCTGGCTAGCTATTTGAGGTATGATTATCTCTTGTGGTGCTGGACAGCGATAGAGAGACTCAGCACCCCGACGGCCCAACGTACACGGGGGTCAATTGCCGACATGGAGTATCCTTTGCGTTGCAGTGTTTTTTGGACATCACGTTTCGGGTTTCCGCATCCAATCGTGTATACAAAACAGTCGACTGTGTCTCCTTCTTTCGATGAGAAGAAAAGGTCGGCAATTACTGAAGATACTGCCCAAATGTAAGTGTTCTTTGACTATTTGAGGTAGGCTAGGCTAAGCTATGATGTTTGGTAGTTTAGGTGTAGTAAAAGCATTTCGACTTCCATATTTTTAACTAAGGATTGGTTTTTCAGGACAAATCTTACAGCATCCTATCTGTTATTCTAGGAAAAGGATTTCACACTGGGTAAAACTGTGAACCTGTCTTTCAGTTTTGTTTTGTTTTGTTTTGTTTTGATTTTTTATTTCTTCCCCCTTTACCCAGATGAGTTTGTTGTTTGTTTTAGGTAAGGACTAGACATAATTCGTGGGTCCCCTCTACCGGGATCATATTTATAAAATTCTTCTTCCAGAGAATCTCAAATCATTATCATCGGACTCAGGAAGCTCATTGACGGCAATGATTGCTTCACTATGTTTATGGATTTTGTGCTTAAGTCATGTTGGAATAGCTTGATTGTGCCACGGGGTATAACCAGTGTTTTTCCCTAATGGCCCTGAGGATCGGGAACTCTGTTGCAACAGAGGCATAGGCAGCAGCCATCACAAAGGCACTGTAGACAGAGGTCGAAATTTGGTAGGTACGTAGGCTATGGAATCCTACCACATTGTACCTGAATTGGCGTAACAACACCCTGAATATCATAAGTACCGCCAGCAGCAGTGCTTCCAGCCTAAGGCCCAGACATACAGCCATCTGTGTCCCAGGCAGATTTCAGCATTCCCATTCCCAGGGAGAACTGGAAGTGAGCAAATGCATGGCTGCAAGGGTGTTTGGCCTAGCTCTCTGGGATCATGGCGCATGCTGATTCATTCCTCCTGAGGTTCTCAACGGCAGGTGTTGGCAGAACTTTCAGGGATACGAAGGAATGTTCACTGTTGCGTGAACAGAAGTAGTTGCATAGCCAACAACCTCACAAACACCTAAGGGACTAAGTGTAGCTGTCATCTGCACTTTACGAATGGGGAACCTGTGGATCCAAGATGTTAAAAGACTTGCCTGAGGTCACACAGAACCGGGATTGGAAAACAATCACCGGTCTCTCGAGCTTCAGCTCCCAACCACTTCTGTGGACAACAGCATGTTAGTAACGTGGGCAAATTCTAGTTCTCCTCATAGCTAATTCCCATCGAGTTTGGGGTTTATCTAATCAATTCATCTTTTGAATACCATGTAAAGGTGTATTTGAGTGTTCCCCAGACCATGGTGTCTTTCTGAGCAGCTGCATTTCCTACAGGATTCACAGTTGGCCCGGATTAGAGAGCAAAGATTGAGCAAAATAACGACTTTTCTCCTTATCCCACTGCCTTTCTCTAAGCCCCAGGACCTGAGAGCGGAACCACTAAGAGGATTCGGTGCGACTCATAATGGCCCTCAGAAATTTGTGACCGCACTCAAAGGCAAGATCTGAACACTGTTCGCCGGCACCTGGGTGAAATCTGGTTCGGGGCTGAATACGTTCAATGACCAAGAGTTGCCAGAAGAGAGGAGACAGTTATCACATATGTAAATTGCTTCTTTACGAAAGTTTCCATTTAATATTTTCAGACCGCAGTTGACCAAATATAACATACCGCTGTAAGCCACACCGCACATGAGTGGGCACCACTGTCTCATCTTATCTGATCTTCAGAAACAACTAAGAGTGGAGTGTCTGTTGTGATCCATACTTTGCAAAGAGGATCAGAGTTAAGGCATCTGCCCAAGATTGCACAGGAATGTGACGTGAAATCAGATTACCTGTCTCTTGAGATCGTGTCCCTAAAGCCTTCTGTATGCGTTGTATTGTTACTAATTTGGACAATGAAAGACCTCAACCTGACATTATACATCAGGGTTAGAGTTACTCAGCTCAATCGGTGTGTTGATGGCAGAAGAAAATGTCACATTGTCTTGGTGTATGTGCATGTTTTCTCTCCCAGACCACTGAGCAGCTTCGGTTCCTGCTGGAGCGGCAAATGATCTAGAAGGGAACGCAAGTAGAGAGAGGAGCAGTTCCCTCCCTCCCCCTCCCACTATTTGCCTGAGTCCCAGGGCCTGATTGGTTAGGCAGCTAGACGTGTCATCACGCCTCACAATGACCTTCACAGCCGAGTCATCACAACTGTTGATATGAGCCAAGGCCTGGCAACAAGCACTTGGGTTACTT
>NW_024345696.1:0-790 GCF_902729225.1 Pteropus medius | reverse complement strand
AGCCAAGTCGGTTCATCTCTTTGGACTTCTGTCTCTCACCTGCAAAGCAAAGGTGGACTGTTTTAGGTCGGTGCTTCTCAAACCCTACACAGACCTCCTAGATATCTTGCTAAAATGCAGATTCTGATTCCATAGGTCTGCGGTGAGGCCCAAGATCCTGCATTGCTAATAAGCTCCCAGATGATGCTTCTGCTACTGCTCTGCAGTGGCAAGGATTCAGGGCTTTCTATAGAACTTTCTGTGGTGATAGAAATGTCCTCTATTTGTACTCTCCAATATGGTAGCCACTAGCCACAGCGGCTACTGAGCACTTGAAATGTGGCTAGTGACTTCAAGGAACTGACTTTTACATTTTACTTAATTTTAATTAATTTAAATTTCAGTGTGTGGCAAATGGCTACTGTTTTGGACAGTATGGATAGATAATCTCTAAGATCTGCCATTGACCAGCCGTGTGAATTTTTAAAAAATTATTATTTATACCTACAGCACCTGGTATTATTTATACCTGGTCTTCCTAAGTGATCTCCCATCCAAGTACTAACCAGGCCCGACCCTGCTTAGCTTCCAAGATCAGACATTGGGCATGGCCACAGACCATGGACTGTGGTCCACTGGGGTGTGAACCCAGGACCTTCTGCGTGTAATGCAGACATGCTAACCACTATACTATGGAACGATTCTATCATGGGCCATCTCTGAGCCTCTGTTTTCTCATCTCTAAATTGCAAGTAACAGTAACGCTTTCACAGAGTTGTTGAGAAAATCTAAATGGATTAAAGGTTACAAA
>NW_024345695.1:0-564 GCF_902729225.1 Pteropus medius | reverse complement strand
CATTTCATAAGCAGAGGAACTGGCACAAAGAAGGAAGGCTCAGAGGGTGACGAGGGACTCGCCTGCGGCCACCCAGCCACACTCACACCCAACGCTCAGGGCAAACCTAGGGCACGTTCAGTGGACAATGAAAGGCCAGCGGGTCCGGAGAAGAAACGCGGTCCTTCCAAGTGCAGGTCTCACGTCCTCAGTGGGGTCAGGAGGCAGAGAGAAGAAGGACTCCCCCTTCAGTTTCCATAATGGGGAGCCCCGCCTCCCGCCCAGACTCACGATGGGGTGCCCCCAAACAAGGCGGGGGTTCAGAAGCTCAGCAGCTGAACACATAACAGATGGCCACCACACTCAGTGTGCCCCACCTGTCTACCGCCCGCATCTCTATGCCCTCTGGGCTGCAGACACCTGTGTCCTTCATTCTGTGCCCCTCAGCCAGGCACAGACCCGGCACTCAGCAAGCGTTTCTCGCATGGTCTTGTGCTCCTTTGAAGACATTAAAGCCTTTCCGGACCCTGCAGTCACATACCCAGGATGATACTTCCCACTGCAAGGTGAAGTTTGACTTAATAC
>NW_024345694.1:0-348 GCF_902729225.1 Pteropus medius | reverse complement strand
GCGGGTACTGGGGTACCGAAGTTGGAGGAGCACTCACTGACACTTTGAGCTCCTAGATGTCCAAACTACGTCTCATTCGTCTCTGTATGCTCTTGCAGGGTTCAGGGCCACCCACAGACATCGTACGCAGGGATGCTTTGGCCCCTGCGCCCATGGCAGCCGTGTCCCGCTGGAAAGAGTTCAGTTGGAAGACACTGCAGACAGCTGTGGGTCTGAATTCGGCCTCCGTGCCTTAGGAGCTTTGCAATCAGCTCTTTGAGCCTTTCATTTCTTCATTTTGAATCCGTCCACGGGGACCATTACGACCTTCCCAGGCAGAAAGGTGAGGGAGAGGGAGGTGTCTGCTTC
>NW_024345693.1:0-347 GCF_902729225.1 Pteropus medius | reverse complement strand
TAGGGTTAGGGTTAGGTTTAGGTTTAGGGTTAGAGTTTGTGGTTAGGGTCAGGTTTAGGCTTAAGGTTAGGGTTAGGTTTAGGTTTAGGTATAGGATTAAGTTTAGTATTAGTGCTAGGTTAGGATTAGGGTTAGAGTTAGAGTTGGGGTTCAGAATTGTGGTAAAGTTAGTGTGAGGGTTAAGGTTAGGGTTACTATTACCGTTAATGTTAAGTTATGGTTAGTGTTAGAGTTAGAGTTAGGGATTAGAATTATGGTAAAGTTTATTGTGAGGGTTAATTTAGGGTTACTGTTACTGTTAATGTTAGGTTAGGGTAGGGTTAGGGTTAGGATTAGGGTTAGGGGTT
>NW_024345692.1:0-364 GCF_902729225.1 Pteropus medius | reverse complement strand
CCCCGCCCCAGTCCTGGAAGCCACCACATGTGGCCACCCCCTTGTCCTTCAAAGGTGGTTGGTCCCACCCAGAGGCCCCACCCCACGTCGTCCATTGCAGCAAAACTGCGTCCCCCGCAGCCACGGGCTCCCCGACTGTGGGTCGAGACCCTGCCGCAGAATGCTCAGATGTCCTCGCACACGGACCCAGGCCCCTTCGGTCACCTGGCCGATAGCACACCCGCTTCATAGTTACGATGAATCCTGCATCTCACTTTCAGAGGCGTCTTTCTGTCGCTAATTCAGAAGCACTTTCCTTCAACCAAAAGAAAGCGAGACAGAGGGGCGGGCAATAAGAGAAAGCGTGAGTGCCCGCCCGCCCGCC
>NW_024345691.1:0-905 GCF_902729225.1 Pteropus medius | reverse complement strand
ACAATATATTAAAAAGAATGATTACAAAGAATATTAATGATACTAGGACACATCTAGGTAATAATTTTAAGCAAAAAAAATTTTCAGCATGATACATACATAATACATACATAATACATACATATACATAATATATACGTAATTTTTTAGAAAAACGTCATTTAAAATTTTAGAGTTTATCTCTGGGTAGTGAGCTACAAAAATTTTTAATTTATTTCTGTAATTTCTGAATTTGTTTTCGTAATAAACACCAATTACTTGTTGAATAAGAAAAAAACAATTTAACAAATCCAGAATGGCACTACTAGTCAGTTACACTGCCACAGACTGAGACTGTGGCTTCTCGACTCTACACATATCACTCTGTCCACTGTATGAAGCAAAATATCACATCATGGTAACATCACATCCATTCTACAAATAACAGAACACCTGGAGAACTGGACTGGGTAACCATGTCAAGACAATACTATTTGGACATAACACATTCCAGCATCAAAACAATATCTGGAATTTTAAACAATGCATATTTGTTTCTATTTAGAATTTTCCAATTTCATCTTCTCAAAACATTTATCCGTCTCCAAACTAAGACTTTCTAAGAGCCACTTTAAGTCTTTTTTTGGAACAAGGTGAATTGAGAATAAACAAATCCCTTTAATAAAATGAAAGATATTCAAAACTAACCAATAACTCTTTATAAGATAACTAATGTGTATTGACATTGTAGAAGAAATGGGAGGGGGGGACTTCTTTTTAAATAACATTTAACTCAACTTAAAATTTTCAAATTAAAAAATGTAATTTTTAACATTCTATAAAGCTCTGGAATAAAACTGAGCTGACTTAGCTTGGTAGTATAACCATAGTTTTGTTTTAATTTAAATCTCTTTACTTAGCTTGCC
>NW_024345690.1:0-101179 GCF_902729225.1 Pteropus medius | reverse complement strand
ATGGATGGATGGATGGATAAAGGAATGGATGGATGAATGAATGATTGCATGGATGGATGCATGGATAGGTGGATGGATAAATGGTAGATGGAAAGATGGATAAATATACGCATGGATGAATAAATAACTTGAAGTATCGATGTATTGATATATGGCTATTTTGATAGACAGATAAATTAGAGTGATTGATTGATTGATTATGGTTGACCGACGATAGATAGATAGATGATAGATACGTAGATTGATAAATAGAGAGACAGAAAGACATACAGAGAGAATAAAAATAATTAGATAGTGGATCGGTGGGTGTTTTAATGGACTAATAGACCGATGTATGAAACCGTAGATGGATGAATGGATGGATACAATGATAAAGAACAGAATAACTAAATAGATATACATATAGATAAATGATAGATAGATAGGTAGATAGATAGATAGGTAGATAGACATCTATCCAATAGAGAGATGATTGGATAGATGAATAAAAAAAGATAGACAGACAGATAGATAGATGGATAGATAGATAGATAGCTAAAACATGGATGAAGGAAAGATATATTGCACAAAATTAACGGACAGTAAAACGTACATAAAAAAGAAACAGAGTCAGATCAACAAACAGACAGAAAGACAAAGAGATGCGTAAGAACTGAAAAATATAGATGGAAAGAAAAATAACTGACGGGCACAATGAGACAGCTATCTATCGTTAGGCGAAAAACATATAAATTAAAAAAGGGATGTCGACCTTGAAATAATAGAGAAATGAAAAAATTATCGATAGTAAAACACATAATCATTACATAATTAGATATAGATAAAAATAAAATTTATATAAAAGGCAGAAAGACACATAAGATACAAGATAATAAATAGATATATAAACAGGAAGATAAACAAATTGACAGATAAATATATGATGATAGATAGATATAGATAGATAGAAAAAAATAGATAAATAGACAAATGAATTGATAGATGGGTAGATTGATGAATGGGTAAATGGACGGATTGATGCATAAAAGGATATAATGACAGTAGGGAAATACATAGATAATACCTATATGAATAGCAGGAATAGAAAGAAAGATAAACAACTAAAATGATGAATATAGCAATAAATACACACTCTTATAAATTAATAGGTATTTAATTAGACAGATAGATGATAGATGATAGATAGATATATAGATAGATGATAGATAGCAAAATAGATGACACATTGATAGGTAAAAAAGATATATAAAAAGATGGAACAAAAAACCAAAAGAGAAGTAGACAAAGCGAATAATCAGGGATTTAGAAATATATAAAGATAATGTTATATGTTAAAAGAGAGATTAATAAAGAAACAGATTGTTAGAGATACATATATTAATATACATAGATAAAAAAGATAGAATGATGAATAAATTCAAATGGAGAAAGACAAATAAATGTTTAAAAATATACACGAGTAATTGTAGATAAAATAAAAGATTGATAGACAAAACATACAGAGACAGAAGAAAGATAAATATACAGAATCATAGATAATAGATAGATTGAAATTTACATAGATGAATACATACAAAAATATAGAGATAGATGATAGATGATGAATATAGATAGATGATAGATAGATGATAGATACCTAGATAGATAGATGATAGATAGATGATAGATAGATAGATAGAGAGATGACAGATACATAGATGATAGATAGACATACAGCGAGATAGATGATAGCCAGATAGATGGATACATAGAAACGAAGATACATAGATAAATGTCTGAATTAATGGATGGAGGATCGAAGGATACATGGATAGATGGAAGGATGGATTGATGGATGGATGGTTGGATTGATGGATGGATGGATGGATAGATAGATTATAGAGTGTTAGATGAATTGATAGAAAGATATCTCATAAATAATAGTATAGATAATAAGATATTATTTATATTATTATAGGAAGATAGAATATATGATTCTCGGAAGATAGAATATAGATAGATGATTGATAGATAAATAGGAAGTGAACACAAATAAATAGATACATATACAAAAATTAGGATAACCGATTTAGAAATATATGATGATAATTCTATATATTAACAGATTTATAATGATAACTACACAAGTTAGATAGAGAAATAGAGAGATGGAGAGATAAACATGTAAATAAATATATACATAAATAGATAAAAGATAGAAAAAAGATACATAGATATGTACATAGATAGATAAATAAATAGATTGAGAGATACACAGATGTTAGATAAGTAGATAGATAAATAAATGGATGGTTGGGTTGATAGATACTATAATAATATTGATGAGAAAATGTGAATTAGTTAATCAGGTATGTATTCATCGTGAGGCAGAAACATAAAATGATAATTAGAAAGTATGTTTTTGGGGTACAAAAATGAAAAGGTTAAAATAGATGGATAGATAGATAAACAGATAGATCGATTGATTTAAACAGATTGATAATGACATGTACATAGAAAGACAGATATCAGATAGACAGATATCAGATAGACAGATATAAGTTAGTTATAGATAGATGGAGACATAAATTGTTAGATATACAAACAATAGACGATATGTTTAAATACTAACATTCTTACTAGGATATATAAATTGTTAAGTAAATTTTAAAAGATTGCCTGATAGAGAGATACTTTGCAGAATAGATACATATTTATAAATAGAAGAATTCATATAGATAGATAAATATACAGATAGAGAGAAAGAGAGAGAGATGGATGGATAAACTCATACATAAGATGGTAATTGAGTAGAGTAATAAATACATTTATAGATGAGAGGAAAGTTAAATATAGGATACAAAAATCGATATATACATATTGATATAGAGAGACAATTAGATATTGTTGAAAAACAAACATTCAGTACATAAATATATCATGTTTTGATAAATTTTAAAAGTGTTGCTATAGAGAGATATATTGTAAAATAGAAAAAAGGTTATTGAAGGTTGTCGATATAGATAGATGAAGAGATAGATGAATAAATAAACTGACATATAGAAAAATATAGAGATACGTACACAGATGATAACTAGAGAGCTTGATAAACAGAAAAATAAAGAAACAAAAATAAAATTAAATAGATAAATAGATAAAAAATTGATCGGTGAACTGAATAAATGCCTTGTTTAAAAAAAATACATAGAGGGATATATATGTATCAGATAGGTAAAAGGGTAGATACATAGAGAGATACATAAAAAAAATAGTAATTATTAGAAACAGAAAAGACATGGTAGAGAAATGGTAAAAAAAAAATAGATACATAGAGTATAGCTTGAAATATCAATACATGTATAGATAGATAATAACATAAATAGATGAGTAAATAAAAAATATAAATAGATTATTGATAGATTGTAGATAGAAAAATAGATATTAAGAAATAAGTAAATAATAGAGACATAGACTGATAGATAATTAGACAGAAGAATAATGACATATACACAGGTAGATATAAGGACAAATGAATAAAAATATAGATAGATATGTACATAAATAGATAGAAAGATAGAGAGATAGAGAGAGAGAGAAATGATAGATGATAGATAGATAGATAGATAGATGATAGATAGATAGATAGATAGATAGATAGATGATAGATAGATAGATACATAAATTCATAGATGACAGATGGATGGATGGATGGATGGATGGATCATAGATAGATAGATAGATGCATATATAGATAGTAAGAAAGACAGATAAACCGATGTATACACAGATAAATGAAAAGAAAAATAGATTAAAAGAAAGGAAATGAAAACTCAGGAAAGAATAAGACAAATGTATGCATAGATAAATGATAGAGAGAAACAGATAGATGAATAGATAGATATATACATAAATACATACATACATATATATACATACATACATAAATACATACATAAGATGCATATAGTAAGAATGACAGATGAATTGATGTATATACAGATAAATGAAAAGAAAATAGATTAATTAAAAAGGAAATGAAAACTCAAGAAAGAATTTGACAATTGCATACATAGATGATAGAGAGAGATAGATGATACATAAATATTAGATAGATAGACAGATAGATAGATGATGATAGATAGATAGATTGATAGATAGATGAAAAGAAAGCTGGAACAAATAAATTAGAAGACACATAGAAAAAAATAAGTGATTTAGAAGTATGATGAATTTATATGATAAGAAACATTATTACAGATACTTACACAAGTTAGAAGACAGATACATAGATAGATGTATACAATCGTAGATAGACAGGTAGATAGATAGTGAATGGATGGATGGATGGATGGATGGATGGATGGATGGACATAACTAGATCATAGATGAAAATATAGATGATTGATAGATAAAAACGATAGATAAAAGAATGGAACATAAATAAAACGTGATATACACAAAGAGAAAAATCAGTGATTGAGAAATATATGAGGATAATGTGATATAGTAACAGATAGATTCATAAAAATATAGATTTTTTAGATAGATATATTAATACACAGATAAAGACATAGTAATAGATAAATTCATACATAGATCGATAAATAATGATTAGCAATATAAATTAACAGATGTAGATAGAGAAATAGATTGATAGAGAGACAAAGATGTAGAGAGGCAGACTGAAAGAAAAATATACAGAATCATAGATGATGGGTAGATCGACATTTATATAGATGGATAGATGCAAAAATATGTAGATACATGATAGATAAATAATGATAGATACATAGGTAGATGGATAGAGATACATACATACATACATACATACATACACACATATATTCATACATACCTACAAATATACATACATAAATACATAGATGATAGATAGATGACAGATTGAGGATTGGATAGAGAAATATAAGAATAATAGTTTGATAGTTGATATACATAAGATACAATGATAGATAGAAAAAGGAGAGTTAGAGATTTAGATACATAGACCGTTACACAGATATTCTTGAATAAAAAAAAAATTTACATGTTTTATCGAGAGTTAGGCTAGTTCAAAAATATTGTTTAGATGAATGTTGCTCAATCAATAGATGCATTTTCATAGATAAATAAATCGAGACACATGGATGAATAAACAGAAACATAATAGGGACATTGATTGATGATGGAAAAATGCATGCATTCATGGAAAGAAGGATGATAAATACATATAAAGATATATAGAGCAAAAGATGATAAACAGCTAAATAAATTAATATATAGTAATATGTATGATATATAAGAAAAATATATATAGATAAGAAAAGATAGATTATAGACAAATGGAAAGATAGATAAACACAAAAAAGAAGAAAGTATAGAAATAGAGATAGAATAATTAATAGATAATGAATAAATAGGTAAACTAATAAATATATAGATAAATAGAGGAAATCAAATTCATTTATATACTTTGGTAGACGATAAATATATCAATAGATAGATATATTGAACGATGAACGGAAAAATAAAAATAAACTGATATATTGATAAAAACGTAAACACATAGATTAATATATAGATAGATAAATAGATACACAGATGACAGATAGATAGAGAAATGAATGATTAGTTTGAGATAAACACAGATAAATAGATAAGTACATAACAGGATAGATATATTTACCAGTGACAATGTAGATGAATACGTGTAAGATGGGTAGACAGGTAGAGCGATAGATAAAGATATATGAAAAGATGATATATAGAGATAAAATATAAATTGATAGATAAATATATAGATCTATAAAAACTACTTATTAGAAAAATAAATAAAAAGATAGATAAAAAGATACATAAAATTCCTGAAACATAGATACATGAAAGATTGATCGAAAAACAGATAATAGATGATGATAGATGATAGATAGATAGAGAGAGAGAGAGAGATAGAGATAGAAGATAGATGATAGATAAAAGATAGATGGTAGGTGGATACATAGATAGATAGATAGATAGATAGATAGATAGATAGATAGATAGATAGATAGACAGACATATAAATAGATAAATAAATACACAAATAGATAGAAAGATGATAGACATGTAGACGATGTATAGATGGATGCCTAGATTAATGGATCGTACTTTGGATGGAGAAATGGATGAATGAATGGATGAATAGATGCATGGATGACTGGACGGACAGAGAGATAGATGAATAAATAAATAAATAAACTGATGGATGGATAAATAAAGTAATGGATGGACCGATGGATGAATGAATAGAATGAAAAATATATATAGATTGTATATATATACATGACAGATGATTGAGTGATAGATTCAGAGATGATAGATAAATTCATAGATAGATGATACATAGATAGATAGATGATTAGATAGATAGATAGATAGATAGATAGATAGATAGATAGATAGATTAGATGATAGATAGATGGATGGATAGATAGCAGATGACAAATATTTAGTAATTCGATAGAGGGATGAATAATACTTAGAAATAAAAACAGATAATTAAAAACGTATATAAATAGATATCAATGTAAGTAAATAGAACACAAAAAATACGTTCCATAAAGACAACAGTTAGTGATTTTGAAAATGATAATTACCATTTGATATATTAAAAGACAGAATAATAAAGACATAAGCATATAAGAACGATAGACTGATAGATTATAAATACACAAATGATAGATGATAGATGGATAGATAATGAATAGATAGATAGATAGATAGATAGATAGATAGATAGATAGATAGATCGATCGATCGATCGATCGGTCAATGATGGAATGATGAATGAAAGGACTGATATACGAATAATAGATCCATAAATAAATACTATAGAAATGTTTGTGAATAAATGAAAATTATATGGTCTGGAAAATCAAATATATGTTCATCGTTAGGAAGAAAAAGATTGACATTTAAAAAGGGTATTCATTTGAAAAATAAATAAGAAATGATAGGATTCTTAGATAAATATATTAATAGATAAGTAGATAGATGGAATATCAAAGGGAGAGAGAGAGATGAAGACATACACATACATATACTGAAACATAGGTAAATAGATACAAGATACTTGGATAGATAAATAGATAGACAGATATAAGACATAAAGAAGTAAACAGCTGTTTAGAAAAAGAAACTAAAATTCTGTACAAAGGTATAATGTAGTTAGGTAAATTTGAAAAAATTGTATTACAGAGAAATGTATTATAGAACAGATAAAGAGGTAGTTATAGATAAATTAATTGATATAGATAGATAAATAGATTGATAAAAACATAGATCCATACAGAAATGAAAATCACACAGAAAGATAAATAACTGGGTACATAAAACGATGATAGATATATGATAGATAGATAAATAGATGATGAGTGGACACCTGGGTGTGAGAATGGATGGGTGGATGGATAGATACATGGGTAGAAAGGGAAGAGGATAGATAGATTAATAGATAGATAGATAGATAGATAGATAGATAGATAGATAGATAGATAGATACACACATACATACATACATACATACATTCATACATACATACGTACGTACATACATAGCTAAACATATATAGATACATAGATAATTGATAAATATTTAGACATAGAGAGAAAACAGATAAATGAATAGATTGATGAATATCTAAATAAATGTATATATGGAGTAAATATATAGAGTAATATATTTCATTAGATGGTATTCAGATAGATAGTTAAAATTGATATATACTAATTCTTTTGCAGAAAGATAGCTCGATAATTACAATATTTATTCATTGCACTAAAAATAAGAAAAGATGAGGATACTTAGAAAAACAGATCGATAGATTCTAGATGGATGGATAGATCGATAAATAACTAGATAAATAAAAAATACATGGAGGATAGATAGATAAATAGATGGAAAACAGAAAAACAGAAGAAAGTAAATGAAAACGTATAGGGATTCAGCTATCTTTAGGTAAAGTGAAAAATATTCGCAGTTAAAAATAGATATACAGTGAGATATTTAGGTAATAGGTAGATATACAGAGATAGATAGAAGATAGATTATAGGTGATAAATACATAGATTAACAAACAGAATGATGACAGAAGACAGATATATAAATAGAGAGATTGATGGATTTATTTATAGAAACACTTGATATCTACCTATAGAAAGATAAATAGATGATAATTATTTAGATAAATCAATAGATGGATTCATAGATAGAAAAATAAATAAAAGGCAAAGATAAAATTAAACTTTATAGATATATATGAAAATAGATAGCTTAAATGAATAAAAGTCTTGCTTAAGGATATACGCATAGTAGGATATAAGATAGCAGAAAGTTAAATAGATAGATAGAGAAACATATAAATAATAGATATCTTTAAAAAGATGATTAAGTACTAGTCAAAATATATATACATAATAGGAAAATACATAGACAGACAGATAGACAAAAAGTGACATATACATAGATGAATGAATAGAGAGGTAGATGAAAAATTGATAGATAATAGATGAAGACATACACAGATATTTAAGAACATAAGCAGATAATAAAGAAATCCACAAAAACTAGATTACTTGAAAGAATAATTACACAAACATAGATTAAGATATATATAAATACATAGAAATATAAAGAGATAGATAGACAGAGAATTAGAAAGATAGTTGTAAAGAGAAACAACCTCTACATAGATATATCAATCGACAAGTAAATTTATAAAGATTGTGTTATAAGAGACTAGATATGTAGATACTTACAGAGAGATAGATTTATATAGGGAGATGAAGTATAAAATAATAGATATACATATAAATACATATATGAATTAAAGAGTAAATAGATATGTACATACATACGTACATATAAACAGAGATCAATTTCATAAATAGATAGACAGATACATAAAGAAATAGATACAGAGATAAATACATAGATGATAGGGAGATAGATGGATTGGATAGATAGATGGATAGCTGGGTAGATAGATCGATAGGTAGAAATATATAGATGGAAAAACAGAGTGTAAGGTAGATAGATAGTAAGTTACACATACAGAAAACAAAGGCAGAGATATTTCAAAATATAAAGAAGAAAATATACGAAGAGAGGAATAAATAATTGGAATATAGATAGGTAATGGTTAAATACACAAATTGAGTGTTGATAGAGTTAGGTATGTAGATATTTACAAACAATAGATAGAAGATAGGGAGACCACAGATGATACATAAGGAGATACATACAAAGATACATAAGCAGATAAATAGATAAATCGAAAATAAATGAAAGATAAATGGATTCGTGGATAAATAGAAAAATAGGCAAACATAAAGAAAAAACTTAATCAAACATATATAGATAGATTTATCCATTGATAGGTAAGTTTTAAAAATACTCGTGTTTGGAAATAGATATATAGATACATAGTGGGATAGACAGATATTAGTTCGAAAGATAGAAGGATAGATAGCTACATGATTGATACATAGGTAAATAGATAAATAGATTAATACCAATATAGAGACGGTCGAAAGCAGAGATATAGAGATATGTAGGTAGAAAGAGTGAATGATCGTAAAAAAAAGACGATCGTTAAATAAACAGAAAAATAGTAAGTGTGACGTATCGATATGTATATAAAAGATAATTAAATAGCTAGATAGCTAGCTAGATAGATCAATAGAATAGTAAGATAGATACATGATAAATAGGGAGATAGATTGATAGATAGACAGAGGGATAGATAAATAGGTAAATACTGAGAGAGATAATGACATATACATAAATAGGCTGATACATACATAGACACATATAAAATAGATTGAGAGATAGATAGATCCATAGATACATGGAGAGACAATTATTATGAAAAAAAACTCTAACATTCTTTACATAGTTATACCAAGAGTTAGGTAAATTTTGAAAGATTGCTTTAGACAGCGGTACATGGAAGATAGAAAGGTAGATAGATATAGATAGATGAATTGATAAAGATAGTTACATAGAAAGATAGGTAAATAAATAGAAGAAAAGATGAATAAAAAGATAAGTAAGTAGATAGATAATAGCTACATAGATGATCGATAGGTAGATAGAAAGATAGAAATATAAATAAATACATAGATATATATTTACTATATTAACATCGTAAGTTCTATAAAAATTAGAGAGATAATTCTTCGGGAAAGTGAAATATATATTGATCGTTAGGCAAAAAGACAAATTGAAATTTATAACCCTAGATCTTTGAAAGCATAAATAACAAAAGAGGATGATAGATAGATCATACATAAATAAGTAGAGGGACATAAGATAAATAATTAATTGATTAATTATACATAAATGATTAACTGCTTGATGATTGATACATAGATGATAAATAGAGAGATATGTACATACAAACAAAAATGGATAAATAGATCAAAAGATATGTAGGAAGATATAGCATTACAAAATGGTTATAAAAGAACTCACATTGCGTACATAGATGTATCAATCGGTACGTAACTTTAAAAGTTTGTGATGTATATAGAGTCATTACAGAATACATATATAGAGTTATATCTAAATTATAATAAATAGATAGATGATAGCTACATAGAAATTATGATAACTAGATAAATTGACATATCGATACATAGATATATAGGTAGAATGATAGATCGATACATATATATTTCCAAGTCATATATACATGATAAATAAATATAGAAATATCAAATAGATATGTATATACATAGATGCCTAGATAGATACACAGATAGATACACAGTGAGAGAGAGCTAGAGACATGATTCAATAGATAGATCGATATATAGAAGTATGAAAATAAATAGAAAGATGGACAGGTAGATAGATAAATATTGAGATACACATACAGAATGACAAAGACAGAGATGTTAAAAATGAGATAGAAAAGAAAGGAATAAGAATAGGAATATAAATATAAAACGGTTAAATAGAAAAATATCTTTACAGGGAGATGGTGTATCAATGTTCAGAAACAAAACAAAATATTAAGATGGATAAATGATAGATCATAGATAGATACATAAATGAAAATATAGATCAATAAAGGATAAATAAAAAGGTAGGTACAGAGATAGGTTGATAGAAAGAGAGAAGACGGTCGATACGAGACATCTGTCGATATTTAGGCAGAAAGAGAAGTTGATCGTAAATACTATTGTCTACTGTGAAATAAAAAGTAAAATGGTAGGTTTGATAAATAGTAAAATATCTAAAAGATACAAACTTCGATAAATACATAGCTAAATATCAAAATGAATAAATAGAGAACAACATAGATTGTTAGATAGATGATCGATAGATGATAGATGATAGAAAGATAGATAGGTAGGTAGATAGATGATAGATAGATAGATAGATGATAGATAATAGATAGATAGATAGATAGATGATAGATAGATAGATAGATAGATAGAGAGATAGATAGATGATAGACGATTGGTAGACAGAAATTTAAACAGCCATACACAAAACAACGAAAAACAATACGTTATATCTTTAGATATATCTATCGTAAAATATAGTTTAAAAATGAATTGGAACTAAATAAATAGACAGTAAACTTATGCCTTCTGTAGACAAATATATAGATAGATACATAGATATATGTAGAGATAGATACACAGATAGATAGATGATAGATACATGACAGATAGATAGATAGAGAGCTAGAGAGATAGATAAATGATGGACAGATAGATGATAGATAAATAGAAATATATATGAAATGATGGAAACCTAAATAAAATGATTAATGAAAAGATGGAGAAAGAATTAGATGATATATAAAAAGATAAAATGATGGAAATATAAATATAAGAAAAACAGAAAAATACATAAATGGTGAAAATGAAAAATAGATGATAGATTGAAAGAAAGAGATGGATAGATACTTAAACAAATAGATAAATAAATAAAGACGAAAATAAATACGCAAAGGGCGAGGCAAAAGAATGATGGATAGAGAAGAACAGAGAAAAATAAATTGGTAGATAGATAAAGAGAAATAGACATAATTATAAATAGATAGGCAAATAGCTATGTCAATGATAAGAATGTGAGCTAATATAGGTAAGATTCGTACATAGGTATATAAATGAAAATGGATAAAAATGCTGTACAGTTATATATATAATAAGTAAATAGATTTATAAAAATACAAATGACAGATATAGAGGAACAGACATATAGAGTCTTTGTTAGAGATAAAGAGATTAGATAGATAGATAAATGATAGATAGAATATAGACGATATATAGATGATAGATAGATAGATGATAGGTAGATGATAGATACGTAGATACATAGATACATAGATATTGAGAAAGATAGACATATATAAATATATAGATAATTCATAAATATTTAGATAGATAAATACATGGATATATGGATACAAAAGATAGAAGAATAAATACATGGAATAAATACAGCTTAATAAATATATGTACGGATTTATTGATATTAGAGTAATGTTTTTCATTAAAAGATGTTCAGATAGTTAAAATGGGATATATACTAACTCTTTTCAGAACGATAGAGCGATGATTACAATGTTTATTCTTTGCGTTAAAAAAAAGAAAAGATGAGGATACTTCGAAAACTAGATCGATAGATGATAGATGCATAGATAGATAAATAAAAGATGAACAATTATAGATGGAGGATATTTAGATTAATACATAGAAAACCATACAAACACATAAAAGTAAATAAACTTTTATAGAGAGATTCATCTATCATTAGGTAAAGTGAAAAATAATCACTGTTAAAAATAGATATATAGTGGGATAGGTAGGTGGTAAGTAGACAAACAGAGATAAATAGATAGATGTTAGATAGGTTAATAAATAAACATGATAAGTTCATAGATTAATAGACAGAATGATGACAGAAGGTAGATATATAGATAAATAGAGCGATTGATGGATTTAACTGTACATACATTGGATACATACTGATAGATACATAGATAAATGATAATTAGATAAATTGATGGATGGATTCATAGAAAGACAGATAAATAAAAGACAAAAGATAAAATTAAACTTTACATAGATATATATATATATATATAAATATATTTAGCTTAAATGAATAAAAGTCTTGATTAAAGATATACAGACAGTAGGATAAAGGATAGGAAAAAGTATAAAAAGTACATAGATATATAAAATAATAGATATTTTAAAAAAGACATAGATGATAAAGTAGTAGTCAAAATATATATACATAATAGATATATAGACAGACAGAAAGATAGATAAAAAATAGACAAAGGCGACATATACATCGACGAGTGAATAGATAGAAAGATAGATGAATAATTGATATAGATGAGGACATAGGTAGATATTTAAAAATAATAACCAGATAATAAAGAAATACACTCACTAAATTAATAGAAAGAATAATTACACATACATAGATTAAGAGATAGATAAACGCAGAGAAATATAAAGAGATAGATACATATCGAGATATATAGACAATAGAATGATAGTTACAAAGAAAAACAACCTGTACATAGATATATCAATCGATAAATAAATTTCAAAAGATTGCGTTAGAAGAGAATAGAAATGTAGATACTTACAGATAGATAGATTTATATAGAGATGTAAAATAAATAGATGTACATATAGATACATACATAAATTAAATAGTAAATAGGTAGATAGATACATACATGCCTACATAGATACAAAGATGAATTACATAAACAGATAGATACATAAATACATAGATACAGAAATAGATACATAGATAGATGATAGAGAGATAGATGGATTACTAGACAGATAGATCGATCGATAGAAATGTGTAGATGGAAATATAGAATGTAAACTATAAAAGTGAAAATGTACGAAGAGATGAATAAATAATCGAAGTGTAGATATGTAATAGTTAAATATAGAACTTGAATGATGATAGAGTTAGCTTCGTAGATATGGACGAACAATAGATAGAAGATAGAGAGCCCACAAATGATACATAGTAGTTACAAAAGGAGATACATACAAAGATACATAAGTAGATAAATAGATAAATCGAAAAATGAATGAAAGATAAATGGATAGAGAGATAAATAGAAAAATAGACAAGCATAAAGAAAAAATAAATCAAACATAGATAGATAGATAGATTTATCCATTGGTAAGTAAATTTAAGAACTAGTCGTGGTTGGAAATAGATACATAGATACATAATGAGATAGATATGTGTTAGAGAGATAGAAAAATAGATACATACATGATTGATAGATAAACAAAGAGATAAATAGATAGATTAATACAAGGATAGAGACTGTCGAAAGCAGATATATATATATATATATATCGATATGTAAGTAGAAAGAGCGATTGATCGGAAAAAAATGGCGATCGTTAAATAAACGGAAGAATAGTAAGTGTGATAGATAACTACGTATATAAAAGGTAATTAAATAGCTAAATAGCTAGACAGATAGAAGAGTTAGATAGATAGATGATAAATAGATGAGTAGATAGGGAGATAGATCGATAGATAGTCAAACAGTGGGACAAACAGATAAATCGGTAAATACTTGGAAAGATAAGGACATCTACATAGATAGACTGATACATATGTAGACACATATAAAATAGATTGAGAGACAGATCCATATATAGATGGACAGACAATACTTTAATTGTTTATTAGAGAAATAAATAATTAAACCGCTGGTTATAAAGAAAACCTAACATTCAATACAAAGTCATAGCAATAGTTAGGTAAATTTGAAAAGATTGCTTTAGAGAGGGATACATGTTAGAATAGAGGGGTAGATACATGAATTGATAAAGATAGATACATAGAAAAATAGGTAAACAGATGGCAAGATGGATAAAAAGATAAGCAGATAGATGATTGATAGATACATAGATACATAGATAAATGATAGGTAGATAAAAAAATAGAAATGTAAATGGATAGATAGGTATATAGATACCATATTAATAGTGTAAGATACATAAAAATTAGATAATTGATACGTAAAGTGAAATATACACTGATCGTTAGGCAGAAAGATGAAGTGAAATTTACAAATTTAGATCTTTGAAAGCATAAATAGCAAAAAAGAATGGTACACAGTTCATAGGTATATAGATAGATATAGGATAAATAGATAGATAAAGGATTAATTGATTGATGATTGATACATAGCTGATAAATAGAGAATTATGATACATACATACAAAGATGGATACAGAGATAGGCCAAAAGATATGTAGAAAGATAGACCATTTCACAATGCTTATAAAAAAACGGACATTGCGTACATAGATGTATCAATCGGTATGTCAATTTAAAAGTTTGTGTTATACAGAGATACATTATAGAATACATAGGTAAAGAATTATAGCTAAGTTGTAATAGATAGATAGATGATAGATACATGGAAATTATGATAGCTAGATAAATTGATATATCGGTACATGGATATATAGGTAGAAAGATAGATAAAAAGACATATATTTACAAGTAATATATACATAGTAAATAAATATAGAAAAATGAGGAAGATACGTAGATGTACAGACAGATAAGTACACAGAGAGATACATAGTGAGAGATTGCTAGACAGATAATTCAATAGAAAATCAATATAGAGAAGTGTAAGAATAGATAGATTGACAGGTAGATAGAAATATACAGAGATACACGTACATAATGACGAAGATAGAGATGTTAAACGTGAGAAAGAAAGTATAGAAAGAAAGGAATAAGAATAGGAATATAAATATAAAATGGTTAAATAGAAAATATATCTTGATAGGGAGATGGTGCATAAATATTAAGAAACAAAACATAAAATATTAAGATGGATAAATGATAGATTGTACATAGATACATGAATGAAAATGGAGATAAATCAATGAATAAATAAAAGGTAGGTAAAGAGATAGGTTGATTGATAAAAACAGAGAAGACGGTCTATACGAGACATCTGTCGATATTTAGGCAGAAAGACAAACTGATCGCAAATACTAATGTCTACTGTGAAATAAAAAGTCAAATGGCAGGATTGATAAATAGTAAAATTCAAAAGTTACATACTTCAATAAATAAATGGCTAAATATTTAAAAGTATCAAAAGGGAAATACATAGTTTGTTAGATGATACATGATAGATGATGATACATAGATAGATGATAGATAGATGATAGATAGATAGATAGATAGATAGATAGATAGATAGATAGATAGATGATAGATAGATAGATAGATAGATAGATGATAGATGGATAGATAGATAGAAAGATAGATATATAGAGAGATAGAGATGATAGATGAGAGAGAGAGAGAGAGAGAGAAAGAGAAGGATAGATACATGATAGATAGACAGAGGGATAGATAAATAGGTAAATACTGAGAGAGGCAATGACAAATATATCGATAGACTGCTACATATATAGACACCTATAAAGGAAATTGAATGATAGAGAGATCCATAGATACATGGAGAGACAATTATTAGAGAAATAAACAATTAAAGAACTTGTTATAAAGAAAACCTAACGTTCTATACATAGTTATAGCAAGAGTTAGGTAAATTTTAAAAGATTGCTTTAGAGAGCGGTACTTGGAAGAAGAGAAAGGTAGATAAACATAGATAGATGAATTGATAAAGACAGATACATAGAAAGATAAGTAAATAAATAGAAAGATGAATACAAAGATAGATAAGTAGATAAATGAATGATAGATACATAGATACATACATAGATGATCGATAGGTAGATAGAAAGATAGAAATATAAATGGATACATAGATATATATTTACTATATTAACATTGTAAGTTATATAAAAATTAGAGAGATAATTCTTAGGTAAAGTGAAATATGTATTTATCGTTAGGCAGAAAGATAAATTGAAATTTATAATCTTAGATCTTTGAAAGCATAAATAGCAAAAGAGGATGATAGATCATAGATAGATATGAGATAAATACTTACATAGATAAATAATTAATTGATTGATGATTGATATATAGATGATAGAGAGATATGTGCATACATACAAAAATGGATAAATAGGTAAATCAAAAGATAGATAGAAAGATAGACCATTACACAATGGGTATAAAAAAAACTCACATTGCATACATAGATGTATCTATCAGTATGTAAATTTAAAAGTTTGTGTCGTACATAGATAAATTACAGAATACAGATATAAAGAGAAATACTTAAATAGTAATAAATAGATAGATGTAAGATACATAGAAATTATGATAGATAAATTGACATATCGATAAATAGATATATAGGTAGAAAGATAAATAAATAGATATACATTTACAAGTCACATATATGTGATAAATAAACATAGAAATATTAAATAGATATTAGACACATGGTTACATAGATAGATACGCAGATAGATACACAGTGAGAGAAAGCTTGAGAGATGATTCCAAAGATAGATTGATATAGAAGTATAAAAATAAATAGACAGATTGACAGGTAGATAGATAAATACTGTGAGACACATACATAATGACAAAGACAGAGATGTTAAAAATGAAAAAGAAAGAATAGGAAAAAAAGAATAAGAATGGGAATATAAATATAAAATGGTTAAATAGAAAAACTATCTTGATAGGGAGATGGTGAATAAATATTAAGAAACAAACAAATTATTAAGATGGATAAACGATAGACCGTAGATAGACACATAAATGAAAATATAAATAAATAAATGGATAAATAAATGGTAGGCAAAGAGATAGGTTGATTGATGGAGAGAAGACGGTTGAAACGAGACATCTGTCAATATTTAGGCAGAAAGAGAAATTGATCGTAAATACTAATGTCTACTGTGAAATAAAAAGTAAAATAGTAGGTTTCAGAAATAGTAAAATATCTAGAAGATACAAACTTCGATAAATAAATAGCTAAATATTTAAATAAATAGAAAGGAAAACACAAAGTTTGTTAGATAGGTGATAGATACATGATAGAGATGATAGATAGATAGATAGATAGATAGATAGATAGATAGATAGATAGATATACACAGATAGAGAGATAGATAGATAGATGATAGATGATAGATAGATAGATGATATGATAGATAGATAGATAGATAGATAGATAGATATGTAGATGATAGATAGATGATCGGTGAATAAATGGGTGGGAGGATGGTTGGATGGATGGATGGATGGATGGATGCATGGATGGATGGATGGACGGATGGATGGATGGACAGATGGATGGATGATTGCATAGATGGAAAGATGGATGAATAAATAAATATATTGATTGATGGATAAATGATGTGCTGAATGGACTGATGGATGAATGAATAGAATTCTAAATATATATAGATTACATATATATATGACAGCTGATGGAGAAATAGATAAAGAGATATAGATTGATGATTGATGATAGAGATGATCGATCGATCGATAGATAGATAGATAGCTAGAGAGATAGATAGATAGATAAATGATAGACAGAGGGTAGATGATCGATATATAATAATTCAATAGTAATGAATAATACATAGAAATATAATGGGATAATTAAATAGCTATGTAAATAGATATTGATATAAGTAAATACGACACAAATATTAAGAGACATAAACACAAAGATTCGTGTTTTTGAATGTGATAACGATCATCATATATTAAAAGACAGAATAATAGATACATAAAGATGTCAGAACGACAGATATACTGATATATTATAAATAGAACACGGTAGCTAGAGAAATAGATAGATAGACAGATAAATAGACAGATAGATAACTAGATGATAAACATTCTATTCATTCTTCCAAGCATTTTTTTATCTATCGCCATATGTATGTATTTATGTAATTATTTATTTCAACTTATCTATCTATATTTCTTTCTTTCTTTCTATCATCTCTCTATCTATCTATCTATCATCTATCTTTCTATCAATCTATCATCTATGTATTAATCTATCTATCTATCTATCTATCATCTATCTTTCTGTCTATCAATCTATCATCTATCTATTAATCTATCTACTATCTATCATCTATCTATGTATGTATCTATGTATCTATCTATCTACCTATCATCTATCTATATCTATCTATCATCTATCGATCTATCTATCATCTATCCATCAATCTATCATTTATCTATTTTTTTCAATCTATCATGTATGCATCTATTTTTAAAACATTTTATATATCTATTTATGTCGTTTTGTCTTCTCAACTTACATATATTCATTTATATATATACTGATCCATGTATTTTTTTATATATATCACCCTTTCATCCTTCTTTATATATCGATGTATGTACACATCTTAGAACTATTCATTTATGTTGTTTTTGATATGTATATATACAAATCTGCATAGCTCTCTATTTATCTGTGTTTATCTCAATCTATTGATTCATCAGTTAATTTACCAATTTATCCATCTATCTATGTATCTATGTATGTATCTATCTATTTATCTATAATCTATCTATCTATCTATCACCTATCTATCTATCTATCATCTATCTATCTTCTATCAATCTATTTATCATGTATCTTTCTGTCATCTATATATGGTGTATCTGTCATTATCTGTCCATGTATTTTTCATCTATCATTCTATTTATTTATTTATTTATTTATTTAGGTATAATTCATGTTTTATTTATCTATCTTTATTTTACCTCGTCTGTTTATTCATACATTCATCCGTCTTTTCTTAATTCTATCCATCTTTCAATCCATCTATCTATCTATAATCTATCTATCTATCGTCTTTCTTTTTATTTATATATCTGTCTTTTTATATAGCTACGACTATCAATCAATCATTATCTATCTATCTCTCTATATCTCTATCCATTTATTAATTCCTATATGTATTTATCTATCTTTCTATCATGTATCCTCTGTCAATCTATTTATCTCTCTGCTTATATATCATTTTCCTATTGATTCATTTTTTCTCTATATCATTTATCTAGCTAATTATCTATATATCTATATCTACCGTTTTATTTTTCTTTTATCTCTCTGTGTATATGTATTTTATCTATGAATTTATTCATCAATCCATCCTTCTATTTATCTATATACCAAGTATCTACAAAGCTATGTATGTATCTATCATCGATCTTTCTGTTAAAGATCTATATGTCTACTTATCTTAACTCTATTTATTTATCATCTAATTATGTATCTATTTTTTCTACCTTTTTTAAATCTATCTCTGTATCTGTACCTTTAACTGTGTTTGTATCTATCTACTCTTTACTCATCTTTTTATATTTTTATATATCATCCAATTTTCTATGTATCGAGGTATCTATTTATGTATCTGTGTCCCCTTGTATTTATTTATATATCTATTTTTAGTGTATATATCAATATGTTCATCTTTATAAATTTCTATGTATCCATCTCATTATCTATATTTGATTTATCTATTTATTTATCTATTAACTATCTAGCTGTTTATCTTCTGTATGAATCTTTATTAATTTACCTCTAAATATATCAAATGATCTTTTTCTTTCTCTTAACTACTAGTCGTTGACTTCGTGTATCTTATTCTTTATGTTCATTTTTCTATTAATTTCTATATCTAACTATCGAGTTATCTGATATCTATTTAATTATATCTGAATATCTCTTTCTATGTTCATTGCTCTCTGTATATATTTATTTATTTATCTTCTTCTGTCTATGAAATATTTGTTTATATGTTTACGAATGTATTAAACCATGTATCTATCTATTTATCTATCTATCCATCTATCTATCATCTATCTATTTATGTATCAATTATCTATCATCTATGTATCATCTATCATCTATCTATCATCTTTTTATCATCTATCAATCTAACTCTGTATCTATCTATCGATCTATATTCTAATTCTTTATTTTTTTATTTATTCCAGCAATTATCATTCTAGTCATCCATAGGTTCTACTATCTATTTATTCATCCGTCTAACCATCCATTCTTTCATCCACCCACTTATCTATCAAATGTTTTTTCTTTCTGTCTATATATATTTCGATTTATTTTCTATCTATCGATATATCATTCTTTCATCTATCGTCTATGTATCTTTCCATCAATTCACCTCTATCTTTCTTTGTATCTATCTATCTATCTATCTATCTATCTATCTATCTATCTATCTATCTATCTATCTGTCTGTCTATCTATCTATCTATATATCTATCTATCATATATCTATCAAGATCTATCATGTATCTATCGATCTATGTATTTATGCATCTCTGTATCCATCTATGCATCTATGTATATATGTATCTATCTCTTTATAATTTATCTTGATAACCATTTTTGTATCTCTTTTTTGTTTTAAATCTTTCTCGTTATCTATTTATCTATGCATTTCTCTATCTAGCTGTCGATTATCTATATATCCTATATATATATCTAAATATGTATCCTATATATATATAATATCAATGTATCCTATATATATATCTATATATTTATGACCAAGACTATTATTCACATAACTTAATGATCAATAAACCTATTTATTTAGCGCTTGATATTCTTTAATTAGTCTGAATTTTTGTCTATCTGTTTATCAAACTATTTATTTTTCTATTTGTGTATCTAATATCATTAATTTAATATATCTATATATCAAAGTATCAATTTATTCATTTATGTATATATCTATGTTTCTAGCTGACAGATGAGAGACATATTAAACTATTTTTCTCTATTTATCTATCTAGTTATTAATCTACCTATTTATCTACTTATGTATGTATATATTGATCCGTCTTTCTAAGTATCATTATATCTATTTATGTATCTATTTTTCGATCTATTTATCTTTCATTATTCTATCTATGTATCTGTTTATGTATCTATCATCTATCAATGTTTTTCTCTATTTCTCTATTTCTCTCTTTATCCATCTGTCGTTCTTTCTGTCTATCTCTGTATCTCACATCTATATATCTATCTTTCTAGCCATTTATCTCTATCTGTCAGCATTTCATCGATTTTTTATCTGACTATATCAATTTTCTTATCTAGTATAATCTATTGATTTTTCATGTATCTCCGTAAATGAATATTTTTTAAATTACCTAATGATTTTTAATCATGTCAAATATGTTAGCTTTATTTAAAACTACCTGTCTAATCGTCTATGTATCTAAATATTTACCTGTGTATTAATGTATCTATATTCTATCTATCTATTGATCTATCATCTATGCATATATCCAGTCAACCATCCATCCACCACCTTTGTCACTCTGTCTCTACTCATATATCTATGTACATATCTATTTATGTATCTATCTATCGATCTATGCATCTATCTCTTATCTAACTTCTATTTATATGTCTTTTTAGCCATTTTCCTATCCATTTATCTAATTATCTACCTATCTGTTTATGTGTCTATCTTTCTATCTACATATCGATCCATTTATCTATCATTTATGTATTTATCTCTCTCTTTAAAACACACCTATTCATCTATCTTTATAGTCATTTGTTTTCTATCTATTTATCTATCGTCTATCTATCATCTATCTAACTATATATCTATCATCTTTCTATCTATTGATTGATCTCTCATCTATTTATCCATCTATATTGTCTCTCTAAGTAAACTACCTATGTATCTTTAGTAATCTAACTCTTACTATATGAAATTATCATTATATATTTTTGAATCACTGATCGTTCCCTTTCTGTTTCTTAGTATGTATTTGTGTTTCCTCTATCTGTTTATGCTATACTTCTATCAATTTAAGAAGTTATCTATTTGTATTACTATTTAATTTTATTTTCATATTTCTGTCTATTCATTTCTGTATTTATCTCTTTATCCGGCTTTTCATCTATCTTTCATTCCTTCAATTATTTCTTTATATTTTCATGTATTCATACACTTATCTTTCTAGCTATCTATTATCTATTTATTTTCATCGGTCAATCTATCAATCATCAATCTAACATATGTCTATTTTTTAAACTCTCTCTCTCTCTCTCATCTATCTATCATTTTCTCTATGGATCGATACTTTTTTCCACGTCGGGAGCCAGTCAGCTAGCTATCCTTCGATCCATTCATTTATTCAAGCGACCCTCCACCCATCCATCGATCCATCCATCAATCCATCCATCCATCCATCCATCCATCCATCCATCCATCCATCCATTCATTCATCTATCCATTCATACATCCATCATTCTTTCCTCTATCTATCTATCTATCATCTATCTATCTATCTATCTATCTATCTATCTATCTATCTATCATCTATCATCTATCTATCGACCTTCCTATCTATCTTTCTATCATCTATCATCTATCTATTTATCATGTATCTATGTATCAATGTATCTATGTATCTACATATCTATCATCTACCTATCATCTATCTATCATCTATATATCGTCTATATTCTATCTATCACTTATCTATCTAATCTCTTTATCTCTAACAAAGACTCTATATGTCTGTTCTTCTCTGTCATTTTTATTTTTATAAATCTATTTACTTATTATGTATATATAACTGTACACCATTTTTATCCATGTTCATTTCTATACCTATCTATGTACGAATCTTACCTATATTAGCTCACATTCTTGTCATTGACTTAGCTATTTAGCTATCTATTTATAATGATGTCTATTTCTCTTTATCTATCTACCTATTTATTTTTCTCTGTTCTTCTCTATCCGTCATTCTTTTGCCTCGCCCTTCGCGTATTTATTTTTCTCTTTATTTATTTATCTATTTGTTTAAGTATCTATCCATCTCTTTCTTTTAATCTATCATCTATTTTTCATTTCCACCATTTATGTATTTTTCTGTTTTTCTTATATTTATATTTCCATCATTTTATCTTTTTATATATCATCTAATTCTTTCTCCATCTTTTCATTAATCATTTTATTTAGGTTTCCATCATTTCATATATATTTCTATTTATCTATCATCTATCTGTCCATCATTTATCTATCTCTCTAGCTCTCTATCTATCTATCTGTCATGTATCTATCATCTATCTATCTGTGTATCTATCTCTACATATATCTATGTATCTATCTATATATTTGTCTACAGGAGGCATAAGTTTACTGTCTATTTATTTATATCCAATTCATTTTTCAAATATATTTTACGATAGATATATCTAAAGATATAACGTATTGTTTTTCGTTGTTTTGTGTATGGCTGTTTAAATTTCTGTCTACCAATCGTCTATATCTATGTATCTATCTATCTATATCTATTATCTATCTATCTATCTATCTATCTATCTATCTATCTATCTATCTATCTATCATCTATCTATCTATCATCTATCATCTATCTGACCTACCTATCTATCTTTCTATCATCTATCATCTATTTAAAAATCTATGTTGTTCTCTATTTATTCATTTTGATATTTAGCTATGTATTTATCGAAGTTTGTATCTTTTAGATATTTTACTATTTATCAAACCTACCATTTTACTTTTTATTTCACAGTAGACAATAGTATTTACGATCAACTTCTCTTTCTGCCTAAATATCGACAGATGTCTCGTATCGACCGTCTTCTCTCTTTCTATCAACCTATCTCTGTACCTACCTTTTTATTTATCCTTTATTGATCTATATTTTCATTTATGTATCTGTCTATGATCTCTCATTTATCCATCTTAATATTTTATTTTTGTTTCTTACCATTGATACACCATCTCCCTGTAAAGATATGTTTCTATTATCCGTTTTATATTTATATTCCTATTCTTATTCCTTTCTTTTCTATCTCATTTTTAACATCTCTGTCTTTGTCATTCTGTATGTGTATCTCAATATTTATCTATCTACCTGTCCATCTTTCTATTTATTTTCATACTTCTATATATCGATCTATCTATTGAATCATGCCTCTAGCTCACTGTCACTGTGTATCTATCTGTGTATCTATCTAGGCATCTATGTATCTGCATATCTATTTGATATTTCTATATTTATTTATCATGTATATATGACTTGGAAATATATATGTATCGATCTATCATTCTACCTATATATCTATGGATCGATATGTCAATTTATCTAGTTATCATAATTTCTATGTATCTATCATCTATCTATTTATTATAATTTAGGTATAACTCTATATATGTATTCTGTAATGACTCTATATACATCACAAACTTTTAAAGTTACGTACCGATTGATACATCTATGCACGCAATGTGAGTTCTTTTATAACCATTTTGTAATGCTATATCTTTCTACATATCTTTGGATCTATTTATCCATTTTTGTTTGTACGTACATATCTCTCTATTTATCATCTATGTATCAATCATCAATCAATTAATCATTTATGTATAATTAATCAATTAATTATCTAACTTATGTCTCTCTACTTATTTATGTATGATCTATCTCTCATCCTCTTTTGTGATTTATGCTTTCAAAGATCTAGGGTTATAAATTTCAATTTGTCTTTTTGCCTGACGATCAATATATATTTCACTTTCCCGAAGAATTATCTCTCTAATTTTTATATAACTTACGACTTTAATATAGTAAATATATATCTATGTATTTATTTATATTTCTATCTTTCTATCTACCTATCGATCATCTGTGTATCTATTATCTATCTATTATTTATCTTTTTATTCATCTTTTCTTCTATTTATTTACCTATCTTTCTATGTATCTATCTTTATCAATTCATCTATCTATATCTATCTACCTTTCTATCTTCCATGTTCCGCTCTCTAAAGCAATCTTTCAAAATTTACCTAACTCTTGGTATAACTATGTAAAGAATGTTAGCGTTTTTTTCATAGTAATTGTCTCTCCATGTATCTATGGATCTCTCTATCTCTCAATCTCTTTTATATGTGTCTATGTATGTATCAGCCTATTTATGCATATGTCATTATCTCTCTCAGTATTTACCTATTTATCTATCCCTCTGTCTATCAATCTATCTCCCTATTTATCATGTATCTATCTTACTATTCTATTGATCTATCTAGCTAGCTATCTAGCTATTTAATTATCTTTTATATACATATTGATACATCACACTTACTCTTTTTCTGTTTAACGATCGTCTTTTTTTTACGATCATTCACTCTTTCTACCTACATATCTCTATATCTCTGCTTTCGACCGTCTCTATATTTGTATTAATCTATTTATCTATTTACCTATGTATCAATCATGTAGCTATCTATCCTTCTACCTTTCGAACTAATATCTGTCTATCCCACTATGTATCTGTATATCTATTTCCAAACACGAGTATTTTTAAAACTTACCTATCAATGGATAAATCTATCTATATATGTTTGATTAATGTTTTTCTTTATGTTTGCCTATTTTTCTATTTATCCACGAATCCATTTATCTTTCATTTATTTTTGATTTATCTATTTATCTGCTTATGTATCTTTGTATGTATCTCCTTATGTATCATCTGTGGTCTCCCTATCTTCTATCTATTGTTTGTAAATATCTACATACCTAACTCTATCAACACTCAATTTCCATATTTAACCATTACCTATCTATATTCCAATTATTTATTCCTCTCTTCGTATATTTTCTTTTTTATATTTTGAAATATCTCTGCCTTTGTTTTCTGTATGTGTAACTTACTATCTATCTACCTTACACTCTGTTTTTCCATCTATATATTTCTACCTATCGATCTATCTACCCAGCTATCCATCTATCTATCCAATCCATCTATCTCGCTATCATCTATGTATTTATCTCTGTATATATTTCTTTATGTATCTATCTATCTATTTATGAAATTTATCTCTGTATCTATGTACGTATGTATGTACATATCTATTTACTATTTAATTCATATATGTATTTATATGTATATCTATTATTTTATACTTCATCTCCCTATATCAATCTATCTCTCTGTAAGTATCTACATATCTAGTCTCTTATAACACAATCTTTTTAAATTTACTTGTCGATTGATATATCTATGTAGAGGTTGTTTTTCTTTACAACTATCTTTCTAATTCTCTATCTATCTCAATGTCTATCTATCTCTTTATATTTCTATGTATTTATCTATCTCTTAATCTATGAATGTGTAATTATTCTTTCAAGTAATCTAGTTTTTGTGGATTTCTTTATTATCCGTTTATTTTCTTAAATATCTGTGCATGTCTTCATCTATTATCTATCAATTTTTCATCTACCTCTCTATTCAGTCATCTATGTATATGTCCCTTTTTGTCTATCTGTCTGTCTATGTATTTACCTATTATGTACATATATTTTGACTAGTACTTAATCATCTGTCTTTTTTAAAATATCTATTATTTATATATATGTCTATCTATTTAACTTTCTGCTATCTTACATCCTACTATGCGTATATCCTTAAGCAAGACTTTTATTCATTTAAGCTATCTATTTCCATATATATCTATAAAGTTTAATTTTATCTTTGCCTTTTATTTAGTTTTCTGTCTATGAATCCATCTATTGATTTATCTAAATAATTATCATCTATCTATCTTTCTATAGGTAGCTATCAAGTGTATCTCTAAATAAATCCATCAATCTCTCTATTTATCTGTATATCTATCTTCTGTCATTCTGTTTATTAATCTATGTATTTATCACCTATAATCTATCATCTATCTCTTTATATCTACCTATTATCTAAATATCTCACTGTATATCTATTTCTAACTGCGATTATTTTTCACTTTACCTAAAGATAGATGAATCCCTATACGTTTTCATTTACTTTCTTCTGTTTTTCTGTTTTTCCATCTATTTATCTATCTATCCTCCATCTATTTTTTATTTATCTATTTATTTATCCATCTCTCCATCCATCTAGAATCTATCGATCTGTTTTTCTAAGTATCCTCATCTTTTCTTATTTTTAATGCAGTGAATAAATATTGTAATTATCGAGCTATCTTTCTGCAAAAGAATCAGTATATATCAATTTTAACTATCTATCTGAATACCATCGAATGAAGTATATTACTCTAATATATATCAATCCATATATACATTTATTTAGATATTCATCAATCTATTCATTTATCTGTTTTCTCTCTATGTCTAAATATTTAGCAATTATCTATGTATCTATATATGTTTAGCTATGTATGTACGTACTTATGTATGTATGTATGTATGTATGTATGTATGTATGTTGTATGTATGTATGTATGTATCTATCTATCTGTCTATCATCTATATCTCTATCATCTATCTTTCTATCTATCAATTTATCATCTATCTATCTATCTATCTATTATCTATCTATGTATGTATCTATGTATCTATCTATCTAGCTATCATCTATCTATCTATATCTATCTATCTATCATCTATCCATCAATCTATCATTTATCTATGTATTTTTCAATCTATCATGTATTCATCTATTTTTAAAACATTTTATATCTATTTATGTCGTTTTGTCTTCTCAACTTACATATATTTATTTATATATATACTGATCCATGTATTTTTTTATATATATCACCCTTTCATCCTTCTTTATATATCGATGTATGTACACATCTTAGAACTATTCATTTATGTTGGTTTTGATATGTATATACACAAATCTGCATAGCTCTCTATTTATCTGTGTTTATCTCAATCTATTCATTCATCAGTTGATTTACCAATTTATCCATCTATCTATGTATCTATGTATGCATCTGTCTATTTATCTTCAGTCTATCTATCTATCTATCACCTATCTATCTATCTATCATCTATCTATCTTCTATCAATCTATTTATCATGTATCTTTCTGTCATCTCTATATGGTGTATCTGTCATTATCTGTCCTTGTATTTTTCATCTATCATTCTATTTATTGATTTATTTATTTATTTACGTATAATTCATGTTTTATTTATCTATCTTTATTTTCCCTCATCTGTTTATTCATACCTTTATGCGTCTTTTCTTTCTTCTATCCATCTTTCAATCCATCTAACTCTCTATAATCTATCTATCTATCATCCTTCTTTTTATTTATATATCTGTCTTTTTATATAGCTAGTACTATCAATCAATCTATCATTATCTATCTATCTCTCTATATCTCTATCCATTTATTCATTCCTATATCTATTTATCTATCTTTCTATCACGTATCCTCTGTCAATCTATTTATCTCTCTGCTTATATATCATTTTCCTATTGATTCATTTTTTCTCTATATCATTTATCTAGCTAATGATCTATATATCTATATCTAATGTTTTATTTTTGTTTTATCTCTCTGGGTATATATATTTTTTCTATGAATTTATTCATCAATCCATCCTTCTATTTATCTATATACCAAGTATCTACAAAGCTATGTATGTATCTATCATCGCTCTTTCTGTTAAAGATCTATATGTCTACTTATCTTAACTCTATTTATTTATCATCTAATTATGTATCTAATTTTTCTATCTTTTTTTAATCTATCTCTGTATCTGTACCTTTAACTATGTTTGTATCTATCTACTCTTTACTCATCTTTTTATATTTTTATATATCATCCAATTGTCTATGTATCCAGGTATCTATTTATGTATCTGTGTCCCCTTGTATTTATTTACATATCTATTTTTAGTGTATATATCAATATGTTCATCTTTATAAATTTCTATGTATCTATCTCATTATCTATATTTGATTTATCTATTTATTTATCTATTAACTATCTAGCTGTTTATCTTCTGTATGAATCTTTATTAATTTATCTCTAAATATATCTCTTAACTACTAGTCGTTGACTTCGTGTACCTTATTCTTTATTTATGTTTATTTTTCTATTAATTTCTATATCTAACTATCGAGTTATCTGATATCTATTTAATTATATCTGAATATCTCTTTCTATGTTCATTGCCCTCTCTATTTATTTAATTATCTTTTTCCATCTGTGAAGTATTTGTTTATATTTTTACATATGTATTAAACCCTGTATCTCTCTATCTCTCTATCCATCTATCTATCATCTATCATCTATCATCTATTTATCATCTATCTATCAATCTAACTTTGCGTCTATCTATCGATCTATATTCTAATTCTTTATTTTTTTATTTAGTCCAGCAATTATCATTCTACTCATCCATAGGTCCTACTATCTATTTATTCATCCGTCTAACCATCCATTCTTTCATCCACCCACCCACTTATCTATCAAATAATTTTTTCTTTCTGTCTATATATATTTCGATTTATTTTCTATCGATATATCATTCTTTCATCTATCGTCTATCTATCCTTCCATCAATTCAACCCTATCTTTCTTTGTATCTATCTATCATTTACCATCTATCTATCTATTCTATCTATCTATCTATCTATCTATCTATCTATCTATCTATCTATCTATCATCATCTATCTATCTGTCTAATCTATCTACTTTCCTAATTTTTATCTGAACCAATCTAAGTATCTATATACATATCTATTTGTTTACCATCTACCGTTTTAAATCTATCTATCCCAATGTATCTATTTAGCTATCTATTATATATCTCTCTATTATTGAACTATTTCTCTGTAAGCTATATTCGGTTTCTAGATATGTATTATTTCTCTATATATCTCAATGTATTTATCTACCAATTTACCTATCGAATATCTATATATCCCACTATGTATATATTTTTAAACAAGGCTTATTCATTTTCCCGAATGATTTTTCATACATTTAGATTATATTTGACTGTATTTTTTTCTTTTCGTCTATCATATTATCTATCTAATTATCATCTATTTATGTATCTATGTAGTTTTGTCTGTATCTATTTATCTTTCCGTCCCTCTATCTCTATCAATACATCCATCAATTACTCTTTTTTTATTTTACGATGTATCTTTTTACAGCAACATTTTTTTTTTATCGGAGAATTGTTGTATCTATGTACTGAATGTGTTTTATAAAAAAGATTCGTCTCATTGTTTCTCTCTATGTAAATATGTATATATCTATTTTTGTATCTATTTATCTAGCTTTTTATTTATGAATGTATGTATTTATTAATTTATCTTCTTATCAATCTATTTCTTTCTATCTATCTACATATTTACCTATCTATATCAATTCTTCTATCTATAAATATGTATTTATCTATTCTACAAAGTATCTGTTCATAAGGAAAATCTTTTATAATTTATCTACCAAATTTTATATCCATGTAAAGAATGTTAGTATTACTTTAAAACTATCATGTAATTGTTTGTGTCTCTAACCATTTATGTCCTCATGTGTATCTAGCTTTAAATCTAAGTTATATCTGTCTATGTGGTATCTGTCTATGTATATGTCGTTATCTCTCGCTCTAGTTTTCTTTCAATCTACTTTTGATCAATCTGTCTGTTTATCTCTCTATTTATCCATCCTAAACTTTTCATATTTTCCATCCAAATATCAAACTTTTCATTATCAATTTAGGTTATTGACTAACTAGTTCACAATTATTCATCAGTATCATATCTATCAATCCAACTATCTATCTATCTATCTCTCTATCTCTCTATCTATCTATCTATCTATCTATCTATCTATCTATCTATCTATCTATCTATATATGTCTCATCTATCTATCTATCTATCTATCTATCTATCTATCTATCTATCTATCTATCATCTATCTATCTATCTATGTATCTATCTAGATCTATCATGTATCTATCGATCTATGTATTTATACATCTCTGTATCCATCTCGTATGTATGCATCTATGTATATATGTATCTATCTCTTTATCTATCATTTATCTTTTTGACCAATTTGTATCTCTTTTTTGTTTTAAATCTCTTTCTCGTTATCTATTTATCTATGCATTTATCTATCTAGCTGTCGAATATCTATATATCCTATATATATATCTATATATCCTAAATATATCTATATATATTTAGGACCAAGACTATTATTCACATCACTTAATGATCGATATACCTATTTTTTTAGCGTTTGATATTCTTTAATTAGTCTGAATTTTTGTCTATCTGTTTATCAAACTATTTATTTTTCTATTTGTGTATCTAATATCATTAATTTAATATATCTATATATCAAAGAATCAATTTATCCATTTATGTATATATCTATGTTTCTAGCTGACAGATGAGAGACATATTAAACTATTTTTCTCTACTTATCTATCTAGTTATTAATCTACCTAATTATCTACTTATGTATGTATATTTATCCGTCTTTCTATCTATGTTTCATTCTATCTATTTATGTGTCTATTTTTCGATCTATTTATCTTTCATTATTCTATCTTTGTATCTGTTTACGTATCTATCATCTATCAATGTTTTTCTCTATTTCTCTATTTCTCTCTTTATCCATCTGTCGTTCTTTCTGTCTATCTCTGTATCTCACATCTATATATCTATCTTTCTAGCCATTTATCTCTATCTGTCAGCATTTCATCGATTTTTTATCTGACTATATCAATTTTTTATCTAGTATAATCTATTGATTTTTCATGTATCTCCGTAAATGAATAATTTTTAAATTACCTAATGATTTTTAATCATGTCAAATATGTTAGCTGTATTTAAAACTACCTGTCTAATCGTCTATGTATCTAAATATTTACCTGTGTATCAATGTATCTATAATCTATCTATCTATTGATCTATCATCTATGCATACATCCAGTCAACCATCCATCCACCACCTTTGTCACTCTGTCTCTACTCATATATCTATGTACATATCTATTTATGTATCTATCTATCGATCTATGCATCTATCTCTTATCTAACTTCTATTTATATGTCTTTTTAGCCATTTTCCTATCCATTTATCTAATTATCTACCTATCTATTTATGTGTCTATCTTTCTATCTACATATCGATCCATTTATCTATCATTTATGTATTTATCTCTCTCTTTAAAACACACCTATTCATCTATCTTTATAGTCATTTGTTTTCTATCTATTTATCTATCGTCTATCTATCATCTATCTAACTATATATCTATCATCTTTCTATCTATTGATTGATCTCTCATCTATTTATCCATCTATATTGTCTCTCTAAGTAAACTACCTATGTATCTTTAGTAATCTAACTCTTACTATATGAAATTATCATTATATATTTTTGAATCACTGATCGTTCCCTTTCTGTTTCTTAGTATGTATTTGTGTTTCCTCTATCTGTTTATGCTATACTTCTATCAATTTAAGAAGTTATCTATTTGTATTACTATTTAATTTTATTTTCATATTTCTGTCTATTCATTTCTGTATTTATCTCTTTATCCGGCTTTTCATCTATCTTTCATTCCTTCAATTATTTCTTTATATTTTCATGTATTCATACACTTATCTTTCTAGCTATCTATTATCTATTTATTTTCATCTGTCAATCTATCAATCATCAATCTAACATATGTCTATTTTTTAAACACTCTCTCTCTCTCTCTCCCATCTATCTATCATTTTCTCTATGGATCGATACTTTTTTCCACGTCGGGACCAGTCAGCTAGCTATCCTTCGATCCATTCATTTATTCAAGCGACCCTCCACCCATCCATCCATCCATCCATCCATTCATCTATCCATTCATCCATCCATCATTCTTTCCTCTATCTATCTATCTATCTATCTATCTATCTATCTATCTATCTATCTATCTATCATCTATCTATCTGTCATCTATCATCTATCTATTTATCATGTATCTATGTATCAATGTATCTATGTATCTACATATCTATCATCTACCTATCATCTATCTATCATCTATATATCGTCTATATTCTATCTATCACTTATCTATCTAATCTCTTTATCTCTAACAAAGACTCTATATGTCTGTTCTTCTCTGTCATTTTTATTTTTATAAATCTATTTACTTATTATGTATATATAACTGTACACCATTTTTATCCATGTTCATTTCTATACCTATTTATGTACGAATCTTACCTATATTAGCTCACATTCTTGTCATTGACTTAGCTATTTAGCTATCTATTTATAATGATGTCTATTTCTCTTTATCTATCTACCTATTTATTTTTCTCTGTTCTTCTCTATCCGTCATTCTTTTGCCTCGCCCTTCGCGTATTTATTTTTCTCTTTATTTATTTATCTATTTGTTTAAGTATCTATCCATCTCTTTCTTTCAATCTATCATCTATTTTTCATTTTCACCATTTATGTATTTTTCTGTTTTTCTTATATTTATATTTCCATCATTTTATCTTTTTATATATCATCTAATTCTTTCTCCATCTTTTCATTAATCATTTTATTTAGGTTTCCATCATTTCATATATATTTCTATTTATCTATCATCTATCTGTCCATCATTTATCTATCTCTCTAGCTCTCTATCTATCTATCTGTCATGTATCTATCATCTATCTATCTGTGTATCTATCTCTACATATATCTATGTATCTATCTATATATTTGTCTACAGGAGGCATAAGTTTACTGTCTATTTATTTATATCCAATGCATTTTTCAAATATATTTTACGATAGATATATCTAAAGATATAACGTATTGTTTTTCGTTGTTTTGTGTTTGGCTGTTTAAATTTCTGTCTACCAATCGTCTATCATCTATGTATCTATCTATCCCTATATCTATTATCTATCTATCTGTCTGTCTATCTATCTATCTATCTATCTATCTATCTATCTATCTATCATCTATCTATCGACCTACCTATCTATCTTTCTATCATCTATCATCTATTTAAAAATCTATGTTGTTCTCTATTTATTCATTTTGATATTTAGCTATGTATTTATCGAAGTTTGTATCTTTTAGATATTTTACTATTTATCAAACCTACCATTTTACTTTTTATTTCACAGTAGACAATAGTATTTACGATCAACTTCTCTTTCTGCCTAAATATCGACAGATGTCTCGTATCGACCGTCTTCTCTCTTTCTATCAACCTATCTCTGTACCTACCTTTTTATTTATCCTTTATTGATCTATATTTTCATTTATGTATCTATCTATGATCTCTCATTTATCCATCTTAATATTTTATTTTTGTTTCTTACCATTGATACACCATCTCCCTGTAAAGATATGTTTCTATTTAACCGTTTTATATTTATATTCCTATTCTTATTCCTTTCTTTTCTATCTCATTTTTAACATCTCTGTCTTTGTCATTCTGTATGTGTATCTCAATATTTATCTATCTACCTGTCCATCTTTCTATTTATTTTCATACTTCTATATATCGATCTATCTATTGAATCATGCCTCTAGCTCACTGTCACTGTGTATCTATCTGTGTATCTATCTAGGCATCTATGTATCTGCATATCTATTTGATATTTCTATATTTATTTATCATGTATATATGACTTGGAAATATATATGTATCGATCTATCATTCTACCTATATATCTATGGATCGATATGTCAATTTATCTAGTTATCATAATTTCTATGTATCTATCATCTATCTATTTATTATAATGTAGTTATAACTCTATATATGTATTCTGTAATGACTCTATATACATCACAAACTTTTAAAGTTACGTACCGATTGATACATCTATGCACGCAATGTGAGTTCTTTTATAACCATTTTGTAATGCTATATCTTTCTACATATCTTTGGATCTATTTATCCATTTTTGTTTGTATGTACATATCTCTCTATTTATCATCTATGTATCAATCATCAATCAATTAATCATTTGTGTATAATTAATCAATTAATTATCTAACTTATGTCTCTCTACTTATTTATGTATGATCTATCTCTCATCCTCTTTTGTGATTTATGCTTTCAAAGATCTAGGGTTATAAATTTCAATTTGTCTTTTTGCCTGACGATCAATATATATTTCACTTTCTCGAAGAATTATCTCTCTAATTTTTATATACCTTATGACTTTAATATAGTAAATATATATCTATGTATTTATTTATATGTCTATCTTTCTATCTACCTATTGATCATCTGTGTATCTATTATCTATCTATTATTTATCTTTTTATTCATCTTTTCTTCTATTTATTTACCTATCTTTCTATGTATCTATCTTTATCAATTCATCTATCTATATCTATCTACCTTTCTATCTTCCATGTACCGCTCTCTAAAGCAATCTTTCAAAATTCACCTAACTCTTGGTATAACTATGTAAAGAATGTTAGGGTTTTTTTTCATAATAATTTTCTCTCCATGTATCTATGGATCTCTCTATCTCTCAATCTCTTTTATATGTGTCTATGTATGTATCAGCCTATTTATGCATATGTCATTGTCTCTCTCAGTATTTACCTATTTATCTATCCCTCTGTCTATCAATCTATCTCCCTATTTATCATGTATCTATCTTACTATTCTATTGATCTATCTAGCTAGCTATCTAGCTATTTAATTATCTTTTATATACATATTGATACATCACACTTACTCTTTTTCTGTTTAACGATCGTCTTTTTTTTACGATCATTCACTCTTTCTACCTACATATCTCTATATCTCTGCTTTCGACCGTCTCTATATTTGTATTAATCTATTTATCTATTTACCTATGTATCAATCATGTAGCTATCTATCCTTCTACCTTTCGAACTAATATCTGTCTATCCCACTATGTATCTGTATATCTATTTCCAAACACGAGTATTTTTAAAACTTACCTATCAATGGATAAATCTATCTATATATGTTTGATTAATGTTTTTCTTTATGTTTGCCTATTTTTCTATTTATCCACGAATCCATTTATCTTTCATTTATTTTTGATTTATCTATTTATCTGCTTATGTGTCTTTGTATGTATCTCCTTATGTATCATCTGTGGTCTCCCTATCTTCTATCTATTGTTTGTAAATATCTACATACCTAACTCTATCAACACTCAATTTCCATATTTAACCATTACCTATCTATATTCCAATTATTTATTCCTCTCTTCGTATATTTTTTTTTATATTTTGAAATATCTCTGCCTTTGTTTTATGTATGTGTAACTTACTATCTATCTACCTTACACTCTGTTTTTCCATCTATATATTTCTACCTATCGATCTATCTGCCCAGCTATCCATCTATCTATCCAATCCATCTATCTCGCTATCATGTATGTATTTATCTCTGTATCTATTTCTTTATGTATCTATCTATTGATGAAATTTATCTCTGTATCTATGTAGGTATGTATGTACATATCTATTTACTATTTAATTCATATATGTATTTATATGTATATCTATTATTTTATACTACATCTCCCTATATAAATCTATCTCTCTGTAAGTATCTACATCTCTAGTCTCTTATAACACAATCTTTTTAAATTTACTTGTCGATTGATATATCTATGTAGAGGTTGTTTTTCTTTACAACTATCTTTCTAATTCTCTATCTGTCTCAGTGTCTATCTATCTCTTTATATTTCTATGTATTTATCTATCTCTTAATCTATGAATGTGTAATTATTCTTTCAAGTAATCTAGTTTTTGTGGATTTCTTTATTATCCGCTTATTTTCTTAAATATCTGTGCATGTCTTCATCTATTATCTATCAATTTTTCATCTACCTCTCTATTCAGTCATCTATGTATATGTCCCTTTTTGTCTATCTGTCTGTCTATGTATTTACCTATTATGTACATATATTTTAACTAGTACTTAATCATCTGTCTTTTTCAAAATATCTATTATTTATATATATTTCTATCTATTTAACTTTCTGCTATCTTACATCCTACTATGCGTATATCCTTAAGCAAGACTTTTATTCATTTAAGCTATCTATTTCCATATATATTTATAAAGTTTAATTTTATCTTTGCCTTTTATTTAGTTTTCTGTCTATGAATCCATCTATTGATTTATCTAAATAATTATCATCTATCTATCTTTCTATAGGTAGCTATCAAGTGTATCTCTAAATAAATCCATCAATCTCTCTATTTATCTGTATATCTATCTTCTGTCAACATTCTGTTTATTAATCTATGTATTTATCACCTATAATCTATCATCTATCTCTGTATATCTACCTATTATCTAAATATCTCACTGTATATCTATTTCTAACTGCGATTATTTTTTACTTTACCTAAAGATAGATGAATCCCTATACGTTTTCATTTACTTTCTTCTGTTTTTCTGTTTTTCCATCTATTTTTCTATCTATCCTCCATCTATCTTTTATTTATCTATTTATTTATCGATCTCTCCATCCATCTAGAATCTATCGATCTGTTTTTCTAAGTATCCTCATCTTTTCTTATTTTTAATGCAGTGAATAAATATTGTAATTATCGAGCTATCTTTCTGCAAAAGAATCAGTATATATCAATTTTAACTATCTATCTGAATACCATCGAATGAAGTATATTACTCTAATATATATCAATACATATATACATTTATTTAGATATTCATCAATCTATTCATTTATCTGTTTTCTCTCTATGTCTAAATATTTAGCAATTATCTATGTATCTATCTATGTTTAGCTATGTATGTACGTACTTATGTATGTATGTATGTATGTATGTTGTATGTATGTATGTATGTATCTATCTATCTGTCTATCATCTATCTATCATCTATCTTTCTATCTATCAATTTATCATCTATCTATCTATCTATCTATCTATTATCTATCTATGTGTGTATCTATGTATCTATCTATCTACCTATCATCTATCTATCTATATCTATCTATCTATCATCTATCCATCAATCTATCATTTATCTATGTATTTTTCAATCTATCATGTATTCATCTATTTTTAAAACATTTTATATCTATTTATGTCGTTTGTCTTCTCAACTTACATATATTTATTTATATATATACTGATCCATGTATTTTTTTATATATATCACCCTTTCATCCTTCTTTATATATCGATGTATGTACACATCTTAGAACTATTCATTTATGTTGGTTTTGATATGTATATACACAAATCTGCATAGCTCTCTATTTATCTGTGTTTATCTCAATCTATTCATTCATCAGTTGATTTACCAATTTATCCATCTATCTATGTATCTATGTATGTATCTATCTATTTATCTTTAGTCTATCTATCTATCACCTATCTATCTATCATCTATCTATCTTCTATCAATCTATTTATCATGTATCTTTCTGTCATCCCTATACGTTTTCATTTACTTTGTGTATCTGTCATTATCTGTCCTTGTATTTTTCATCTATCATTCTATTTATTGATTTATTTATTTATTTAGGTATAATTCATGTTTTATTTATCTATCTTTATTTTCCCTCATCTGTTTATTCATACCTTTATGCGTCTTTTCTTTCTTCTATCCATCTTTCAATCCATCTAACTCTCTATAATCTATCTATCATCCTTCTTTTTATTTATATATCTGTCTTTTTATATAGTTAGTACTATCAATCAATCTATCATTATCTATCTATCTCTCTATATCTCTATCCATTATTTCATTCCTATATCTATTTATCTATCTTTCTATCACGTATCCTCTGTCCATCTATTTATCTCTCTGCTTATATATCATTTTCCTATTGATTCATTTTTTTCTATATCATTTATCTAGCTAATGATCTATATATCTATATCTAACGTTTTATTTTTCTTTTATCTCTCTGGGTATATGTATTTTTTCTATGAATTTATTCATCAATCCATCCTTCTATTTATCTATATACCAAGTATCTACAAAGCTATGTTTGTATCTATCATCGCTCTTTCTGTTAAAGATCTATATGTCTACTTATCTTAACTCTATTTATTTATCATCTACTTATGTATCTAATTTTTCTATCTTTTTTTAATCTATCTCTGTATCTGTACCTTTAACTATGTTTGTATCTATCTACTCTTTACTCATCTTTTTATATTTTTATATATCATCCAATTGTCTATGTATCCAGGTATCTATTTATGTATCTGTGTCCCCTTGTATTTATTTATATATCTATTTTTAGTGTATATATCAATATGTTCATCTTTATAAATTTCTATGTATCTATCTCATTATCTATATTTGATTTATGTATTTATTTATCTATTAACTATCTAGCTGTTTATCTTCTGTATGAATCTTTATTAATTTATCTCTAAATATATCAAATGATCTTTTTCTTTCTCTTAACTACTAGTCGTTGACTTCGTGTACCTTATTCTTTATTTATGTTTATTTTTCTCTTAATTTCTATATCTAACTATCGAGTTATCTGATATCTATTTAATTATATCTGAATATCTCTTTCTATGTTCATTGCCCTCTCTATTTATTTAATTATCTTTTTCCATCTATGAAGTATTTGTTTATATTTTTACATATGTATTAAACCCTGTATCTATCTATCTATCTATCTATCTATCCATCTATCTATCATCTATCATCTATCATCTGTTTATCATCTATCTATCAATCTAACTTTGTGTCTATCTATCGATCTATATTCTAATTCTTTATTTTTTTATTTAGTCCAGCAATTATCATTCTACTCATCCATAGGTCCTACTATCTATTTATTCATCCGTCTAACCATCCATTCTTTCATCCACCCACCCACTTATCTATCAAATAATTTTTTCTTTGTGTCTATATATATTTCGATTTTTTTTCTATCGATATATCATTCTTTCATCTATCGTCTATCTATCCTTCCATCAATTCAACACTATCTTTCTTTGTATCTATCTATCATTTATCATCTATCTATCAATCTATCTATCTATCTATCTATCTATCTATCTATCTATCTATCTATCTATCATATATTTACCTATCATCTATCTATGTATCTATCTATCTATCTATCTGTCTAATCTATCTACTTTCCTAATTTTTATCTGAACCAATCTAAGTATCTATATACATATCTATTTGTTTACCATCTACCGTTTTAAATCTATCTATCCCAATGTATCTATTTAGCTATCTATTATATATCTCTCTATTATTGAACTATTTCTCTGTAAGCTATATTCGGTTTCTAGATACGTATTATTTTTCTATATATCTCTATGTATTTATCTACCAATTTACCTATCGAATATCTATATATCCCACTATGTATATATTTTTAAACAAGGCTTATTCATTTTCCCGAATGATTTTTCATACATTTAGATTATATTTGACTGTATTTTTTTCTTTTCGTCTATCATATTATCTATCTAATTATCATCTATTTATGTATCTATGTAGTTTTGTCTGTATCTATTTATCTTTCCGTCCCTCTATCTCTATCAATACATCCATCAATTACTCTTTTTTTATTTTACGATGTATCTTTTTACAGCAACATTTTTTTTTTATCGGAGAATTGTTGTATCTATGTACTGAATGTGTTTTATAAAAAAGATTCGTCTCATTGTTTCTCTCTATGTAAATATGTATATATCTATTTTTGTATCTATTTATCTAGCTTTTTATTTATGAATGTATGTATTTATTAATTTATCTTCTTATCAATCTATTTCTTTCTATCTATCTACATATTTACCTATCTATATCAATTCTTCTATCTATAAATATGTATTTATCTATTCTACAAAGTATCTGTTCATAAGGAAAATCTTTTATAATTTATCTACCAAATTTTATATCCATGTAAAGAATGTTAGTATTACTTTAAAACTATCATGTAATTGTTTGTGTCTCTAACCATTTATGTCCTCATGTGTATCTAGCTTTAAATCTAAGTTATATCTGTCTATGTGGTATCTGTCTATGTATATGTCGTTATCTCTCGCTCTAGTTTTCTTTCAATCTACTTTTGATCAATCTGTCTGTTTATCTCTCTATTTATCCATCCTAAACTTTTCATATTTTCCATCCAAATATCAAACTTTTCATTATCAATTTAGGTTTTTGACTAACTAGTTCACAATTATTCATCAGTATCATATCTATCAATCCAACTATCTATCTATCTATCTATCTCTCTATCTCTCTATCTATCTATCTATCTATCTATCTATCTATCTATCTATCTATATATGTCTCATCTATCTATCTATCTATCTATCTATCTATCTATCTATCTATCTATCTATCATCTATCTATCTATCTATGTATCTATCTAGATCTATCATGTATCTATCGATCTATGTATTTATACATCTCTGTATCCATCTCGTATGTATGCATCTATGTATATATGTATCTATCTCTTTATCTATCATTTATCTTTTTGACCAATTTGTATCTCTTTTTTGTTTTAAATCTCTTTCTCGTTATCTATTTATCTATGCATTTATCTATCTAGCTGTCGAATATCTATATATCCTATATATATATCTATATATCCTATATATATCTCTATATATTTAGGACCAAGACTATTATTCACATCACTTAATGATCGATATACCTATTTATTTAGCGTTTGATATTCTTTAATTAGTCTGAATTTTTGTCTATCTGTTTATCAAACTATTTATTTTTCTATTTGTGTATCTAATATCATTAATTTAATATATCTATATATCAAAGTATCAATTTATCCATTTATGTGTATATCTATGTTTCTAGCTGACAGATGAGAGACATATTAAACTATTTTTCTCTACGTATCTATCTAGTTATTAATCTACCTATTTATCTACTTATGTATGTATATATTTATCCGTCTTTCTATCTATGTTTCATTCTATCTATTTATGTATCTATTTTTCGATCTATTTATCTTTCATTATTCTATCTTTGTATCTGTTTAAGTATCTATCATCTATCAATGTTTTTCTCTATTTCTCTATTTCTCTCTTTATCCATCTGTCGTTCTTTCTGTCTATCTCTGTATCTCACATCTATATATCTATCTTTCTAGCCATTTATCTCTATCTGTCAGCATTTCATCGATTTTTTATCTGACTATATCAATTTTTTTATCTAGTATAATCTATTGATTTTTCATGTATCTCCGTAAATGAATATTTTTTAAATTACCTAATGATTTCTAATCATGTCAAATATGTTAGCTGTATTTAAAACTACCTGTCTAATCGTCTATGTATCTAAATATTTACCTGTGTATCAATGTATCTATAATCTATCTATTTATTGATCTATCATCTATGCATACATCCAGTCAACCATCCATCCACCACCTTTGTCACTCTGTCTCTACTCATATATCTATGTACATATCTATTTATGTATCTATCTATCGATCTATGCATCTATCTCTTATCTAACTTCTATTTATATGTCTTTTTAGCCATTTTCCTATCCATTTATCTAATTATCTACCTATCTATTTATGTGTCTATCTTTCTATCTACATATCGATCCATTTATCTATCATTTATGTATTTATCTCTCTTTAAAACACACCTATTCATCTATCTTTATAGTCATTTGTTTTCTATCTATTTATCTATCGTCTATCTATCATCTATCTAACTATATATCTATCATCTTTCTATCTATTGATTGATCTCTCATCTATTTATCCATCTATATTGTCTCTCTAAGTAAACTACCTATGTATCTTTAGTAATCTAACTCTTACTATATGAAATTATCATTATATATTTTTGAATCACTGATCGTTCCCTTTCTGTTTCTTAGTATGTATTTGTGTTTCCTCTATCTGTTTATGCTATACTTCTATCAATTTAAGAAGTTATCTATTTGTATTACTATTTAATTTTATTTTCATATTTCTGTCTATTCATTTCTGTATTTATCTCTTTATTCGGCTTTTCATCTATCTTTCATTCCTTCAATTATTTCTTTATATTTTCATGTATTCATACACTTATCTTTCTAGCTATCTATTATCTATTTATTTTCATCTGTCAATCTATCAATCATCAATCTAACATATGTCTATTTTTTAAACACTCTCTCTCTCTCTCTCCCATCTATCTATCATTTTCTCTATGGATCGATACTTTTTTCCACGTCGGGACCAGTCAGCTAGCTATCCTTCGATCCATTCATTTATTCAAGCGACCCTCCACCCATCCATCCATCCATCCATCCATTCATCTATCCATTCATCCATCCATCATTCTTTCCTCTATCTATCTATCTATCTATCTATCTATCTATCTATCTATCTATCTATCATCTATCTATCTGTCATCTATCATCTATCTATTTATCATGTATCTATGTATCAATGTATCTATGTATCTACATATCTATCATCTACCTATCATCTATCTATCATCTATATATCGTCTATATTCTATCTATCACTTATCTATCTAATCTCTTTATCTCTAACAAAGACTCTATATGTCTGTTCTTCTCTGTCATTTTTATTTTTATAAATCTATTTACTTATTATGTATACATAACTGTACACCATTTTTATCCATGTTCATTTCTATACCTATCTATGTACGAATCTTACCTATATTAGCTCACATTCTTGTCATTGACTTAGCTATTTAGCTATCTATTTATAATGATGTCTATTTCTCTTTATCTATCTACCTATTTATTTTTCTCTGTTCTTCTCTATCCGTCATTCTTTTGCCTCGCCCTTCGCGTATTTATTTTTCTCTTTATTTATTTATCTATTTGTTTAAGTATCTATCCATCTCTTTCTTTTAATCTATCATCTATTTTTCATTTCCACCATTTATGTATTTTTCTGTTTTTCTTATATTTATATTTCCATCATTTTATCTTTTTATATATCATCTAATTCTTTCTCCATCTTTTCATTAATCATTTTATTTCGGTTTCCATCATTTCATATATATTTCTATTTATCTATCATCTATCTGTCCATCATTTATCTATCTCTCTAGCTCTCTATCTATCTATCTGTCATGTATCTATCATCTATCTATCTGTGTATCTATCTCTACATATATCTATGTATCTATCTATATATTTGTCTACAGGAGGCATAAGTTTACTGTCTATTTATTTATATCCAATTCATTTTTCAAATATATTTTACAATAGATATATCTAAAGATATAACGTATTGTTTTTCGTTGTTTTGTGTATGGCTGTTTAAATTTCTGTCTACCAATCGTCTATCATCTATGTATCTATCTATCTATATATCTATTATCTATCTATCTCTCTGTCTGTCTGTCTATCTATCTATCTATCTATCTATCTATCTATCTATCTATCTATCATCTATCTATCTATCTATCATCTATCATCTATCTATCGACCTTCCTATCTATCTTTCTATCATCTATCATCTATTTAAAAATCTATGTTGTTCTCTATTTATTCATTTTGATATTTAGCTATGTATTTCTCGAAGTTTGTATCTTTTAGATATTTTACTATTTAACAAACCTACCATTTTACTTTTTATTTCACTGTAGACAATAGTATTTACGATCAACTTCTCTTTCTGCCTAAATATCGACAGATGTCTCGTATCGACCGTCTTCTCTCGTTCTATCAACCTATCTCTGTACCTACCTTTTTATTTATCCTTTATTGATCTATATTTTCATTTATGTATCTATCTATGATCTCTCATTTATCCATCTTAATATTTTATTTTTGTTTCTTACCATTGATACACCATCTCCCTGTAAAGATATGTTTCTATTATCCGTTTTATATTTATATTCCTATTCTTATTCCTTTCTTTTCTATCTCATTTTTAACATCTCTGTCTTTGTCATTCTGTATGTGTATCTCAATATTTATCTATCTACCTGTCCATCTTTCTATTTATTTTTATACTTCTATATATCGATCTATCTATTGAATCATGCCTCTAGCTCACTGTCATTGTGTATATATCTGTGTATCTATCTAGGCATCTATGTATCTACATATCTATTTGATATTTCTATATTTATTTATCATGTATATATGACTTGGAAATATATATGTATCGATCTATCATTCTACCTATATATCTGTGTATCGATATGTCAATTTATCTAGTTATCATAATTTCTATGTATCTATCATCTATCTATTTATTATAATTTAGGTATAACTCTATATATGTATTCTGTAATGACTCTATATACATCACAAACTTTTAAAGTTACGTACCGATTGATACATCTATGCACGCAATGTGAGTTCTTTTATAACCATTTTTTAATGGTATATCTTTCTACATATCTTTGGATCTATTTATCCATTTTTGTTTGTATGTACATATCTCTCTATTTATCATCTAGGTATCAATCATCAATCAATTAATCATTTATGTATAATGAATCAATTAATTATCTAACTTATATCTCTCTACTTATTTATGTATGATCTATCTCTCATCCTCTTTTGTGATTTATGCTTTCAAAGATCTAGGGTTATAAATTTCAATTTGTCTTTTTGCCTGACGATCAATATATATTTCACTTTCCCGAAGAATTATCTCTCTAATTTTTATATAACTTACGACGTTAATATAGTAAATATATATCTATGTATTTATTTATATTTCTATCTTTCTATCTACCTATCGATCATCTGTGTATCTATTATCTATCTATTATTTATCTTTTTATTCATCTTTTCTTCTATTTATTTACCTATCTTTCTATGTATCTATCTTTATCAATTCATCTATCTATATCTATCTACCTTTCTATCTTCCATGTTCCGCTCTCTAAAGCAATCTTTCAAAATTTACCTAACTCTTGGTATAACTATGTAAAGAATGTTAGCGTTTTTTTCATAGTAATTGTCTCTCCATGTATCTATGGATCTCTCTATCTCTCAATCTATTTTATATGTGTCTATGTATGTATCAGCCTATTTATGTATATGTCATTATCTCTCTCAGTATTTACCTATTTATCTATCCCTCTGTCTATCTATCAATCTATCTCCCTATTTATCATGTATCTATCTTACTATTCTATTGATCTATCTAGCTAGCTATCTAGCTATTTAATTATCTTTTATATACATATCGATACGTCACACTTACTATTTTTCTGTTTATTTAACGATCGTCTTTTTTTTACGATCATTCACTCTTTCTACCTACATATCTCTATATCTCTGCTTTCGACCGTCTCTATATTGGTATTAATCTATTTATCTATTTACCTATGTATCAATCATGTAGCTATCTATCCTTCTACCTTTCGAACTAATATCTGTCTATCCCACTATGTATCTGTATATCTATTTCCAAACACGAGTATTTTTAAAACTTACCTATCAATGGATAAATCTATCTATATATGTTTGATTAATGTTTTTCTTTATGTTTGCCTATTTTTCTATTTATCCACGAATCCATTTATCTTTCATTTATTTTTGATTTATCTATTTATCTGCTTATGTGTCTTTGTATGTATCTCCTTATGTATCATCTGTGGTCTCCCTATCTTCTATCTATTGTTTGTAAATATCTACATACCTAACTCTATCAACACTCAATTTCCATATTTAACCATTACCTATCTATATTCCAATTATTTATTCCTCTCTTCGTATATTTTCTTTTTTATATTTTGAAATATCTCTGCCTTTGTTTTCTGTATGTGTAACTTACTATCTATCTACCTTACACTCTGTTTTTCCATCTATATATTTCTACCTATCGATCTATCTACCCAGCTATCCATCTATCTATCCAATCCATCTATCTCCTATCATCTATGTATTTATCTCTGTATCTATTTCTTTATGTATCTATCTATCTATTTATGAAATTTATCTCTGTATCTATGTACGTATGTATGTACATATCTATTTACTATTTAATTCATATATGTATTTATATGTATATCTATTATTTTATACTTCATCTCCCTATATCAATCTATCTCTCTGTAAGTATCTACATATCTCGTCTCTTATAACACAATCTTTTTAAATTTACTTGTCGATTGATATATCTATGTAGAGATTGTTTTTCTTTACAACTATCTTTCTAATTCTCTATCTATCTCAATGTCTATCTATCTCTTTATATTTCTATGTATTTATCTATCTCTTAATCTATGAATGTGTAATTATTCTTTCAAGTAATCTAGTTTTTGTGGATTTCTTTATTATCCGTTTATTTTCTTAAATATCTGTGCATGTCTTCATCTATTATCTATCAATTTTTCATCTACCTCTCTATTCAGTCATCTATGTATATGTCCCTTTTTGTCTATCTGTCTGTCTATGTATTTACCTATTATGTACATATATTTTGACTAGTACTTAATCATCTGTCTTTTTTAAAATATCTATTATTTATATATATGTCTATCTATTTAACTTTCTGCTATCTTACATCCTACTATGCGTATATCCTTAAGCAAGACTTTTATTCATTTAAGCTATCTATTTCCATATATATCTATAAAGTTTAATTTTATCTTTGCCTTTTATTTAGTTTTCTGTCTATGAATCCATCTATTGATTTATCTAAATAATTATCATCTATCTATCTTTCTATAGGTAGCTATCAAGTGTATCTCTAAATAAATCCATCAATCTCTCTATTTATCTGTATATCTATCTTCTGTCATTCTGTTTATTAATCTATGTATTTATCACCTATAATCTATCATCTATCTCTTTATATCTACCTATTATCTAAATATCTCACTGTATATCTATTTCTAACTGCGATTATTTTTCACTTTACCTATAGATGAATCCCTATACGTTTTCATTTACTTTCTTCTGTTTTTCTGTTTTTCCATCTATTTATCTATCTATCCTCCATCTATTTTTTATTTATCTATTTATTTATCCATCTCTCCATCCATCTAGAATCTATCGATCTGTTTTTCTAAGTATCCTCATCTTTTCTTATTTTTAATGCAGTGAATAAATATTGTAATTATCGAGCTATCTTTCTGCAAAAGAATCAGTATATATCAATTTTAACTATCTATCTGAATACCATCGAATGAAGTATATTACTCTAATATATATCAATCCATATATACATTTATTTAGATATTCATCAATCTATTCATTTATCTGTTTTCTCTCTATGTCTAAATATTTAGCAATTATCTATGTATCTATATATGTTTAGCTATGTATGTACGTACTTATGTATGTATGTATGTATGTATGTATGTATGTATGTATGTTGTATGTATGTATCTATCTATCTATCTGTCTATCATCTATATCTCTATCATCTATCTTTCTATCTATCAATTTATCATCTATCTATCTATCTATCTATTATCTATCTATGTATGTATCTATGTATCTATCTATCTAGCTATCATCTATCTATCTATATCTATCTATCTATCATCTATCCATCAATCTATCATTTATCTATGTATTTTTCAATCTATCATGTATTCATCTATTTTTAAAACATTTTATATCTATTTATGTCGTTTTGTCTTCTCAACTGACATATATTTATTTATATATATACTGATCCATGTATTTTTTTATATATATCACCCTTTCATCCTTCTTTATATATCGATGTATGTACACATCTTAGAACTATTCATTTATGTTGGCTTTGATATGTATATACACAAATCTGCATAGCTCTCTATTTATCTGTGTTTATCTCAATCTATTCATTCATCAGTTGATTTACCAATTTATCCATCTATCTATGTATCTATGTATGCATCTGTCTATTTATCTTCAGTCTATCTATCTATCTATCACCTATCTATCTATCTATCATCTATCTATCTTCTATCAATCTATTTATCATGTATCTTTCTGTCATCTCTATATGGTGTATCTGTCATTATCTGTCCTTGTATTTTTCATCTATCATTCTATTTATTGATTTATTTATTTATTTACGTATAATTCATGTTTTATTTATCTATCTTTATTTTCCCTCATCTGTTTATTCATACCTTTATGCGTCTTTTCTTTCTTCTATCCATCTTTCAATCCATCTAACTCTCTATAATCTATCTATCTATCATCCTTCTTTTTATTTATATATCTGTCTTTTTATATAGCTAGTACTATCAATCAATCTATCATTATCTATCTATCTCTCTATATCTCTATCCATTTATTCATTCCTATATCTATTTATCTATCTTTCTATCACGTATCCTCTGTCCATCTATTTATCTCTCTGCTTATATATCATTTTCCTATTGATTCATTTTTTCTCTATATCATTTATCTAGCTAATGATCTATATATCTATATCTAATGTTTTATTTTTGTTTTATCTCTCTGGGTATATATATTTTTTCTATGAATTTATTCATCAATCCATCCTTCTATTTATCTATATACCAAGTATCTACAAAGCTATGTATGTATCTATCATCGCTCTTTCTGTTAAAGATCTATATGTCTACTTATCTTAACTCTATTTATTTATCATCTAATTATGTATCTAATTTTTCTATCTTTTTTTAATCTATCTCTGTATCTGTACCTTTAACTATGTTTGTATCTATCTACTCTTTACTCATCTTTTTATATTTTTATATATCATCCAATTGTCTATGTATCCAGGTATCTATTTATGTATCTGTGTCCCCTTGTATTTATTTACATATCTATTTTTAGTGTATATATCAATATGTTCATCTTTATAAATTTCTATGTATCTATCTCATTATCTATATTTGATTTATGTATTTATTTATCTATTAACTATCTAGCTGTTTATCTTCTGTATGAATCTTTATTAATTTATCTCTAAATATATCTCTTAACTACTAGTCGTTGACTTCGTGTACCTTATTCTTTATTTATGTTTATTTTTCTATTAATTTCTATATCTAACTATCGAGTTATCTGATATCTATTTAATTATATCTGAATATCTCTTTCTATGTTCATTGCCCTCTCTATTTATTTAATTATCTTTTTCCATCTGTGAAGTATTTGTTTATATTTTTACATATGTATTAAACCCTGTATCTCTCTATCTCTCTATCCATCTATCTATCATCTATCATCTATCATCTATTTATCATCTATCTATCAATCTAACTTTGCGTCTATCTATCGATCTATATTCTAATTCTTTATTTTTTTATTTAGTCCAGCAATTATCATTCTACTCATCCATAGGTCCTACTATCTATTTATTCATCCGTCTAACCATCCATTCTTTCATCCACCCACCCACTTATCTATCAAATAATTTTTTCTTTCTGTCTATATATATTTCGATTTATTTTCTATCGATATATCATTCTTTCATCTATCGTCTATCTATCCTTCCATCAATTCAACCCTATCTTTCTTTGTATCTATCTATCATTTACCATCTATCTATCTATCTATCTATCTATCTATCTATCTATCTATCTATCTATCTATCATCTATTTACCTATCATCTATCTATCTATCTATCTATCTATCTATCATCTATCTATCTATCATCATCTATCTATCTGTCTAATCTATCTACTTTCCTAATTTTTATCTGAACCAATCTAAGTATCTATATACATATCTATTTGTTTACCATCTACCGTTTTAAATCTATCTATCCCAATGTATCTATTTAGCTATGTATTATATATCTCTCTATTATTGAACTATTTCTCTGTAAGCTATATTCGGTTTCTAGATACGTATTATTTTTCTATATATCTCTATGTATTTATCTACCAATTTACCTATCGAATATCTATATATCCCACTATGTATATATTTTTAAACAAGGCTTATTCATTTTCCCGAATGATTTTTCATATATTTAGATTATATTTGACTGTATTTTTTTCTTTTCGTCTATCATATTATCTATCTAATTATCATCTATTTGTGTATCTATGTAGTTTTGTCTGTATCTATTTATCTTTCCGTCCCTCTATCTCTATCAATACATCCATCAATTACTCTTTTTTTATTTTACGATGTATCTTTTTACAGCAACATTTTTTTTTTATCGGAGAATTGTTGTACCTATGTACTGAATGTGTTTTATAAAAAAGATTCGTCTCATTGTTTCTCTCTATGTAAATATGTATATATCTATTTTTGTATCTATTTATCTAGCTTTTTATTTATGAATGTATGTATTTATTAATTTATCTTCTTATCAATCTATTTCTTTCTATCTATCTACATATTTACCTATCTATATCAATTCTTCTATCTATAAATATGTATTTATCTATTCTACAAAGTATCTGTTCATAAGGAAAATCTTTTATAATTTATCTACCAAATTTTATATCCATGTAAAGAATGTTAGTATTACTTTAAAACTATCATGTAATTGTTTGTGTCTCTAACCATTTATGTCCTCATGTGTATCTAGCTTTAAATCTAAGTTATATCTGTCTATGTGGTATCTGTCTATGTATATGTCGTTATCTCTCGCTCTAGTTTTCTTTCAATCTACTTTTGATCAATCTGTCTGTTTATCTCTCTATTTATCCATCCTAAACTTTTCATATTTTCCATCCAAATATCAAACTTTTCATTATCAATTTAGGTTTTTGACTAACTAGTTCACAATTATTCATCAGTATCATGTCTATCAATCCAACTATCTATCTCTCTCTCTCTCTCTCTGTCTCTCTCTCTCTATCTATGTATCTATCTATGTCTCATCTATCTATCTATCTATCTATCTATCTATCTATCTATCTATCTATCTATCTATCTATCATCTATCTATCTATCTATGTATCTATCTAGAATTATCATGTATCTATCGATCTATGTATTTATGCATCTCTGTACCCATCTCGTATGTATGCATCTATGTATATATGTATCTATCTCTTTATCTATCATTTATCTTTTTGACCATTTTTGTATCTCTTTTTTGTTTTAAATCTCTTTCTCGTTATCTATTTATCTATGCATTTATCTATCTAGCTGTCGAATATCTATATATCCTATATATATATCTATATATCCTATATATATCTCTATATATTTAGGACCAAGACTATTATTCACATCACTTAATGATCGATATACCTATTTATTTAGCGTTTGATATTCTTTAATTAGTCTGAATTTTTGTCTATCTGTTTATCAAACTATTTATTTTTCTATTTGTGTATCTAATATCATTAATTTAATATATCTATATATCAAAGTATCAATTTATCCATTTATGTGTATATCTATGTTTCTAGCTGACAGATGAGAGACATATTAAACTATTTTTCTCTACGTATCTATCTAGTTATTAATCTACCTATTTATCTACTTATGTATGTATATATTTATCCGTCTTTCTATCTATGTTTCATTCTATCTATTTATGTATCTATTTTTCGATCTATTTATCTTTCATTATTCTATCTATGTATCTGTTTAGTATCTATCATCTATCAATGTTTTTCTCTATTTCTCTATTTCTCTCTTTATCCATCTGTCGTTCTTTCTGTCTATCTCTGTATCTCACATCTATATATCTATCTTTCTAGCCATTTATCTCTATCTGTCAGCATTTCATCGATTTTTTATCTGACTATATCAATTTTTTTATCTAGTATAATCTATTGATTTTTCATGTATCTCCGTAAATGAATATTTTTTAAATTACCTAATGATTTTTAATCATGTCAAATATGTTAGCTGTATTTAAAACTACCTGTCTAATCGTCTATGTATCTAAATATTTACCTGTGTATCAATGTATCTATAATCTATCTATCTATTGATCTATCATCTATGCATACATCCAGTCAACCATCCATCCACCACCTTTGTCACTCTGTCTCTACTCATATATCTATGTACATATCTATTTATGTATCTATCTATCGATCTATGCATCTATCTCTTATCTAACTTCTATTTATATGTCTTTTTAGCCATTTTCCTATCCATTTATCTAATTATCTACCTATCTATTTATGTGTCTATCTTTCTATCTACATATCGATCCATTTATCTATCATTTATGTATTTATCTCTCTCTTTAAAACACACCTATTCATCTATCTTTATAGTCATTTGTTTTCTATCTATTTATCTATCGTCTATCTATCATCTATCTAACTATATATCTATCATCTTTCTATCTATTGATTGATCTCTCATCTATTTATCCATCTATATTGTCTCTCTAAGTAAACTACCTATGTATCTTTAGTAATCTAACTCTTACTATATGAAATTATCATTATATATTTTTGAATCACTGATCGTTCCCTTTCTGTTTCTTAGTATGTATTTGTGTTTCCTCTATCTGTTTATGCTATACTTCTATCAATTTAAGAAGTTATCTATTTGTATTACTATTTAATTTTATTTTCATATTTCTGTCTATTCATTTCTGTATTTATCTCTTTATTCGGCTTTTCATCTATCTTTCATTCCTTCAATTATTTCTTTATATTTTCATGTATTCATACACTTATCTTTCTAGCTATCTATTATCTATTTATTTTCATCTGTCAATCTATCAATCATCAATCTAACATATGTCTATTTTTTAAACACTCTCTCTCTCTCTCTCCCATCTATCTATCATTTTCTCTATGGATCGATACTTTTTTCCACGTCGGGACCAGTCAGCTAGCTATCCTTCGATCCATTCATTTATTCAAGCGACCCTCCACCCATCCATCCATCCATCCATCCATTCATCTATCCATTCATCCATCCATCATTCTTTCCTCTATCTATCTATCTATCTATCTATCTATCTATCTATCTATCTATCTATCATCTATCTATCTGTCATCTATCATCTATCTATTTATCATGTATCTATGTATCAATGTATCTATGTATCTACATATCTATCATCTACCTATCATCTATCTATCATCTATATATCGTCTATATTCTATCTATCACTTATCTATCTAATCTCTTTATCTCTAACAAAGACTCTATATGTCTGTTCTTCTCTGTCATTTTTATTTTTATAAATCTATTTACTTATTATGTATATATAACTGTACACCATTTTTATCCATGTTCATTTCTATACCTATCTATGTACGAATCTTACCTATATTAGCTCACATTCTTGTCATTGACTTAGCTATTTAGCTATCTATTTATAATGATGTCTATTTCTCTTTATCTATCTACCTATTTATTTTTCTCTGTTCTTCTCTATCCGTCATTCTTTTGCCTCGCCCTTCGCGTATTTATTTTTCTCTTTATTTATCTATTTGTTTAAGTATCTATCCATCTCTTTCTTTTAATCTATCATCTATTTTTCATTTCCACCATTTATGTATTTTTCTGTTTTTCTTATATTTATATTTCCATCATTTTATCTTTTTATATATCATCTAATCCTTTTCCATCTTTTCATTAATCATTTTATTTAGGTTTCCATCATTTCATATATATTTCTATTTATCTATCATCTATCTGTCCATCATTTATCTATCTCTCTAGCTCTCTATCTATCTATCTGTCATGTATCTATCATCTATCTATCTGTGTATCTATCTCTACATATATCTATGTATCTATCTATATATTTGTCTACAGGAGGCATAAGTTTACTGTCTATTTATTTATATCCAATGCGTTTTTCAAATATATTTTACGATAGATATATCTAAAGATATAACGTATTGTTTTTCGTTGTTTTGTGTTTGGCTGTTTAAATATCTGTCTATCAATCGTCTATCATCTATGTATCTATCTATCCCTATATCTATTATCTATCTATCTGTCTGTCTATCTATCTATCTATCTATCTATCCATCTATCTATCTATCATCTATCTATCGACCTACCTATCTATCTTTCTATCATCTATCATCTATTTAAAAATCTATGTTGTTCTCTATTTATTCATTTTGATATTTAGCTATGTATTTATCGAAGTTTGTATCTTTTAGATATTTTACTATTTAGCAAACCTACCATTTTACTTTTTATTTCACAGTAGACAATAGTATTTACGATCAACTTCTCTTCCTGCCTAAATATCGACAGATGTCTCGTATCGACCGTCTTCTCTCTTTCTATCAACCTATCTCTGTACCTACCTTTTTATTTATCCTTTATTGATCTATATTTTCATTTATGTATCTATCTATGATCTCTCATTTATCCATCTTAATATTTTATTTTTGTTTCTGAACATTGATACACCATCTCCCTGTAAAGATATGTTTCTATTTAACCGTTTTATATTTATATTCCTATTCTTATTCCTTTCTTTTCTATCTCATTTTTAACATCTCTGTCTTTGTCATTCTGTATGTGTATCTCAATATTTATCTATCTACCTGTCCATCTTTCTATTTATTTTTATACTTCTATATATCGATCTATCTATTGAATCATGTCTCTAGCTCACTCTCACTGTGTATATATCTTTGTATCTATATAGGCATCTATGTATCTACATATCTATTTGATATTTCTATATTTATTTATCATGTATATATGACTTGGAAATATATATGTATCGATCTATCATTCTACCTATATATCTATGTATCGATATGTCAATTTATCTAGTTATCATAATTTCTATGTATCTATCATCTATCTATTTATTATAATGTAGTTATAACTCTATATATGTATTCTGTAATGACTCTATATACATCACAAGCTTTTAAAGTTACGTACCGATTGATACATCTATGCACGCAATGTGAGTTCTTTTATAACCATTTTGTAATGGTATATCTTTCTACATATCTTTGGATCTATTTATCCATTTTTGTTTGTACGTACATATCTCTCTATTTATCATCTATGTATCAATCATCAATCAATTAATCATTTATGTATAATGAATCAATTAATTATCTAACTTATGTCTCTTTACTTATTTATGTATGATCTATCTCTCATCCTCTTTTGTGATTTATGCTTTCAAAGATCTAGGGTTATAAATTTCAATTTGTCTTTTTGCCTGACGATCAATATATATTTCACTTCCCGAAGAATTATCTCTCTAATTTTTATATAACTTACGACGTTAATATAGTAAATATATATGTATGTATTTATTTACATTTCTATCTTTCTATCTACCTATCGATCATCTGTGTATCTATTATCTATCTATTATTTATCTTTTTATTCATCTTTGCTTCTATTTAGTTACGTAACTTTCTATGTATGTATCTTCATCAATTCATCTATCTATATCTATCTACCTTTCTATCTTCCATGTACCGCTCTCTAAAGCAATCTTTCAAAATTTACCTAACTCTTGGTATAACTATGTAAAGAATGTTAGCGTTTTTTCATAATAATTGTCTCTCCATGTATCTATGGATCTCTCTATCTCTCAATCTATTTTATATGTGTCTATGTATGTATCAGCCTATTTATGTATATGTCATTATCTCTCTCAGTATTTACCTATTTATCTATCCCTCTGTCTATCAATCTATCTCCCTATTTATCATGTATCTCTCTTACTATTCTATTGATCTATCTATCTAGCTATCTACCTATTTATCTTTTATATACATATTTATACGTCACACTTACTATTTTTCTGTTTAATTAACGATCGTCTTTTTTTTTACGATCATTCACTCTTTCTACCTACATATCTCTATATCTCTGCTTTCGACCGTCTCTATATTTGTATTAATCTATTTACCTAGTTACCTATCTATCAATCATGTACCTATCTATCCTTCTATCTTTCGAACTAATATCTATCTATCCCACACTGTATCTATATATCTATTTCCAAACACGAGTATTTTTAAAAATTACCTATCAATGGATAAATCTATCTATATATGTTTGATTAATTTTTTTCTTTATGTTTGCCTATTTTTCTATTTATCCACGAATCCATTTATCTTTCATTTATTTTTGATTTATCTATTTATCTGATTATGTATCATCTGTGGTCTCCCTATCTTCTATCTATTGTTTGTAAATATCTACATAACTAACTCTATCAACACTCAATTTCTATATTTAACCATTACCTATCTATATTCCAATTATTTATTCCTCTCTTCGTATATTTTCTTTTTTATATTTTGAAATATCTCTGCCTTTGTTTTCTGTATGTGTAACTTACTATCTATCTACCTTACACTCTGTTTTTCCATCTATATATTTCTACCTATCGATCTATCTACCCAGCTATCCATCTATCTATCCAATCCATCTATCTCGCTATCATCTATGTATTTATCTCTGTATCTATTTCTTTATGTATCTATCTATCTATTTATGAAATTTATCTCTGTATCTATGTACGTATGTATGTACATATCTATTTACTATTTAATTCATATATGTATTTATATGTATATCTATTATTTTATACTTCATCTCCCTATATCAATCTATCTCTCTGTAAGTATCTACATATCTAGTCTCTTATAACACAATCTTTTTAAATTTACTTGTCGATTGATATATCTATGTAGAGGTTGTTTTTCTTTACAACTATCTTTCTAATTCTCTATCTATCTCAATGTCATTCTATCTCTTTATATTTCTATTTATTTATCTATCTCTTAATCTATGTATGTGTAATTATTCTTTCAAGTAATCTAGTTTTTGTGGATTTCTTTATTATCTGCTTATATTCTTAAATATCTGTGTATGTCTTCATCTATTATCTATCGATTTTTCATCTACCTCTCTATTCATTCATCTATGTATATGTCACTTTTTGTCTATCTGTCTATGTATTTACCTATTATGTATATATATTTTGACTAGTACATAATCATCTGTCTTTTTTAAAATATCTATTATTTTATATATTTATCTATCTATTTAACTTTCTGCTATCTTACATCCTGCTATGCATATATCCTTAAGCAAGACTTTTATTCTTTTAAGCTATCTATTTTCATATATATCTATAAAGTTTAATTTTATCTTTGCCTTTTATTTATTTTTCTATCTATGAATCCATCTATTGATTTATCTAAATAATTATCATCTATCTATCTTTCTATAGGTAGATATCAAGTGTTTCTATAAATAAATCCATCAATCTCTCTATTTATATATCTATCTTCTGTCATCATTCTGTTTGTTAATCTATGTATTTATCACCTATAATCTATCTTCTATCTATCTCTGTATATCTACCTATTACCTAAATATCTCACTGTATATCTATTTTTAACTGCGAATATTTTTCACTTTACCTAAAGATAGCTGAATCCCTATACGTTTTCATTTACTTTCTTCTGTTTTTCTGTTTTTCCATCTATTTATCTATCTATCCTCCATGTATTTTTTATTTATCTAGTTATTTATCGATCTATCCATCCATCTAGAATCTATCGATCTGTTTTTCTAAGTATCCTCATCTTTTCTTATTTTTAGTGCAATGAATAAATATTGTAATTATCGAGCTTTCTGCAAAAGAATTAGTATATATCAATTTTAACTATCTATCTGAATACCATCTAATGAAATATATTACTCTATATATTTACTCCATATATACATTTATTTAGATATTCATCAATCTATTCATTTATCTGTTTTCTCTCTATGTCTAAATATTTATCAATTATCTATGTATCTATATATGTTTAGCTATGTATGTACGTACGTATGTATGTATGAATGTATGTATGTATGTATGTATGTGTGTATCTATCTATCTATCTATCTATCTATCTATCTATCTATCTATCTATCTATCTATTAATCTATCTATCCTCTTCCCTTTCTACCCATGTATCTATCCATCCACCCATCCATTCTCACACCCAGGTGTCCACTCATCATCTATTTATCTATCTATCATATATCTATCATCGTTTTATGTACCCAGTTATTTATCTTTCTGTGTGATTTTCATTTCTGTATGGATCTATGTTTTTATCAATCTATTTATCTATCTATATCAATTAATTTATCTATAACTACCTCTTTATCTGTTCTATAATACATTTCTCTGTAATACAATTTTTTCAAATTTACCTAACTACATTATACCTTTGTACAGAATTTTAGTTTCTTTTTCTAAACAGCTGTTTACTTCTTTATGTCTTATATCTGTCTATCTATTTATCTATCCAAGTATCTTGTATCTATTTACCTATGTTTCAGTATATGTATGTGTATGTCTTCATCTCTCTCTCTCCCTTTGATATTCCATCTATCTACTTATCTATTAATATATTTATCTAAGAATCCTATCATTTCTTATTTATTTTTCAAATGAATACCCTTTTTAAATGTCAATCTTTTTCTTCCTAACGATGAACATATATTTGATTTTCCAGACCATATAATTTTCATTTATTCACAAACATTTCTATAGTATTTATTTATGGATCTATTATTCGTATATCAGTCCTTTCATTCATCATTCCATCATTGACCGATCGATCGATCGATCGATCTATCTATCTATCTATCTATCTATCTATCTATTTATCTATCTATTCATTATCTATCCATCTATCATCTATCATTTGTGTATTTATAATCTATCAGTCTATCGTTCTTATATGCTTATGTCTTTATTATTCTGTCTTTTAATATATCAAATGGTAATTATCATTTTCAAAATCACTAACTGTTGTCTTTATGGAACGTATTTTTTGTGTTCTATTTACTTACATTGATATCTATTTATATACGTTTTTAATTATCTGTTTTTATTTCTAAGTATTATTCATCCCTCTATCGAATTACTAAATATTTGTCATCTGCTATCTATCCATCCATCTATCTATCATCTATCTATCTATCTATCTATCTATCTATCTATCTATCTATCTATCTATCTATCTAATCATCTATCTATCTATGTATCATCTATCTATGAATTTATCTATCATCTCTGAATCTATCACTCAATCATCTGTCATGTATATATATACAATCTATATATATTTTTCATTCTATTCATTCATCCATCGGTCCATCCATTACTTTATTTATCCATCCATCAGTTTATTTATTTATTTATTCATCTATCTCTCTGTCCGTCCAGTCATCCATGCATCTATTCATCCATTCATTCATCCATTTCTCCATCCAAAGTACGATCCATTAATCTAGGCATCCATCTATACATCGTCTGCATGTCTATCATCTTTCTATCTATTTGTGTATTTATTTATCTATTTATATGTCTGTCTATCTATCTATCTATCTATCTATCTATCTATCTATCTATCTATCTATGTATCCACCTACCATCTATCTTTTATCTATCATCTATCTTCTATCTCTATCTCTCTCTCTCTCTCTATCTATCTATCATCTATCATCATCTATTATCTATTTTTCGATCAATCTTTCATGTATCTATGTTTCAGGAAGTTTATGTATCTTTTTATCTATCTTTTTATTTATTTTTCTAATAAGTAGTTTTTATAGATCTATATATTTATCTATCAATTTATATTTTATCTCTATATATCATCTTTTCATATATCTTTATCTATCGCTCTACCTGTCTACCCATCTTACACGTATTCATCTACATTGTCACTGGTAAATATATCTATCCTGTTATGTACTTATCTATTTATCTGTGTTTATCTCAAACTAATCATTCATTTCTCTATCTATCTGTCATCTGTGTATCTATTTATCTATCTATATATTAATCTATGTGTTTACTTTTTTATCAATATATCAGTTTATTTTTATTTTTCCGTTCATCGTTCAATATATCTATCTATTTATATATTTATCGTCTACCAAAGTATATAAATGAATTTGATTTCCTCTATTTATCTATATATTTATTAGTTTACCTATTTATTCATTATCTATTAATTATTCTATCTCTATTTCTATACTTTCTTCTTTTTTGTGTTTATCTATCTTTCCATTTGTCTATAATCTATCTTTTCTTATCTATATATATTTTTCTTATATATCATACATATTACTATATATTAATTTATTTAGCTGTTTATCATCTTTTGCTCTATATATCTTTATATGTATTTATCATCCTTCTTTCCATGAATGCATCCATTTTTCCATCATCAATCAATGTCCCTATTATGTTTCTGTTTATTCATCCATGTGTCTCGATTTATTTATCTATGAAAATGCATCTATTGATTGAGCAACATTCATCTAAACAATATTTTTGAACTAGCCTAACTCTCGATAAAACATGTAAATTTTTTTTTTATTCAAGAATATCTGTGTAACGGTCTATGTATCTAAATATCTAACTCTCCTTTTTCTATCTATCATTGTATCTTATGTATATCAACTATCAAACTATTATTCTTATATTTCTCTATCCAATCCTCAATCTGTCATCTATCTATCATCTATGTATTTATGTATGTATATTTGTAGGTATGTATGAATATATGTGTGTATGTATGTATGTATGTATGTATGTATCTCTATCCATCTACCTATGTATCTATCATTATTTATCTATCATGTATCTACATATTTTTGCATCTATCCATCTATATAAATGTCGATCTACCCATCATCTATGATTCTGTATATTTTTCTTTCAGTCTGCCTCTCTACATCTTTGTCTCTCTATCAATCTATTTCTCTATCTACATCTGTTAATTTATATTGCTAATCATTATTTATCGATCTATGTATGAATTTATCTATTACTATGTCTTTATCTGTGTATTAATATATCTATCTAAAAAATCTATATTTTTATGAATCTATCTGTTACTATATCACATTATCCTCATATATTTCTCAATCACTGATTTTTCTCTTTGTGTATATCACGTTTTATTTATGTTCCATTCTTTTATCTATCGTTTTTATCTATCAATCATCTATATTTTCATCTATGATCTAGTTATGTCCATCCATCCATCCATCCATCCATCCATCCACCCATCCATCCATTCACTATCTATCTACCTGTCTATCTACGATTGTATACATCTATCTATGTATCTGTCTTCTAACTTGTGTAAGTATCTGTAATAATGTTTCTTATCATATAAATTCATCATACTTCTAAATCACTTATTTTTTTCTATGTGTCTTCTAATTTATTTGTTCCAGCTTTCTTTTCATCTATCTATCTATCTATCAATCTATCTATCTATCATCATCTATCTATCTGTCTATCTATCTAATATTTATGTATCATCTATCTCTCTCTATCATCTATGTATGCAATTGTCAAATTCTTTCTTGAGTTTTCATTTCCTTTTTAATTAATCTATTTTCTTTTCATTTATCTGTATATACATCAATTCATCTGTCATTCTTACTATATGCATCTTATGTATGTATTTATGTATGTATGTATATATATGTATGTATGTATTTATGTATATATCTATCTATTCATCTATCTGTTTCTCTCTATCATTTATCTATGCATACATTTGTCTTATTCTTTCCTGAGTTTTCATTTCCTTTCTTTTAATCTATTTTTCTTTTCATTTATCTGTGTATACATCGGTTTATCTGTCTTTCTTACTATCTATATATGCATCTATCTATCTATCTATGATCCATCCATCCATCCATCCATCCATCTGTCATCTATGAATTTATGTATCTATCTATCTATCTATCTATCTATCTATCTATCTATCTATCTATCTATCTATCTATCTATCATCTATCTATCTATCATCTATCATTTCTCTCTCTCTCTATCTCTCTATCTTTCTATCTATTTATGTACATATCTATCTATATTTTTATTCATTTGTCCTTATATCTACCTGTGTATATGTCATTATTCTTCTGTCTAATTATCTATCAGTCTATGTCTCTATTATTTACTTATTTCTTAATATCTATTTTTCTATCTACAATCTATCAATAATCTATTTATATTTTTTATTTACTCATCTATTTATGTTATTATCTATCTATACATGTATTGATATTTCAAGCTATACTCTATGTATCTATTTTTTTTTTACCATTTCTCTACCATGTCTTTTCTGTTTCTAATAATTACTATTTTTTTTATGTATCTCTCTATGTATCTACCCTTTTACCTATCTGATACATATATATCCCTCTATGTATTTTTTTTAAACAAGGCATTTATTCAGTTCACCGATCAATTTTTTATCTATTTATCTATTTAATTTTATTTTTGTTTCTTTATTTTTCTGTTTATCAAGCTCTCTAGTTATCATCTGTGTACGTATCTCTATATTTTTCTATATGTCAGTTTATTTATTCATCTATCTCTTCATCTATCTATATCGACAACCTTCAATAACCTTTTTTCTATTTTACAATATATCTCTCTATAGCAACACTTTTAAAATTTATCAAAACATGATATATTTATGTACTGAATGTTTGTTTTTCAACAATATCTAATTGTCTCTCTATATCAATATGTATATATCGATTTTTGTATCCTATATTTAACTTTCCTCTCATCTATAAATGTATTTATTACTCTACTCAATTACCATCTTATGTATGAGTTTATCCATCCATCTATCTCTCTTTCTCTCTATCTGTATATTTATCTATCTATATGAATTCTTCTATTTATAAATATGTATCTATTCTGCAAAGTATCTCTCTATCAGGCAATCTTTTAAAATTTACTTAACAATTTATATATCCTAGTAAGAATGTTAGTATTTAAACATATCGTCTATTGTTTGTATATCTAACAATTTATGTCTCCATCTATCTATATCTAACTTATATCTGTCTATCTGATATCTGTCTATCTGATATCTGTCTTTCTATGTACATGTCATTATCAATCTGTTTAAATCAATCGATCTATCTGTTTATCTATCTATCCATCTATTTTAACCTTTTCATTTTTGTACCCCAAAAACATACTTTCTAATTATCATTTTATGTTTCTGCCTCACGATGAATACATACCTGATTAACTAATTCACATTTTCTCATCAATATTATTATAGTATCTATCAATCCAACCATCCATTTATTTATCTATCTACTTATCTAACATCTGTGTATCTCTCGATCTATTCATTTATCTATCTATGTACATATCTATGTATCTTTTTTCTATCTTTTATCTATTTATGTATATATTTATTTACATGTTTATCTCTCCATCTCTCTATCTCTCTATCTAACTTCTGTAATTATTATAAATCTGTTAACATATAGAATTATCATCATATATTTCTAAATCGGTTATCCTAATTTTTGTATATGTATCTATTTATTTGTGTTCACTTCCTATTTATCTATCAATCATCTATCTATATTCTATCTTCCGAGAATAATATATTCTATCTTCCTATAATAATATAAATAATATCTTATTATCTATACTATTATTTATGAGATATCTTTCTATCAATTCATCTAACACTCTATAATCTATCTATCCATCCATCCATCCATCAATCCAACCATCCATCCATCAATCCATCCTTCCATCTATCCATGTATCCTTCGATCCTCCATCCATTAATTCAGACATTTATCTATGTATCTTCGTTTCTATGTATCCATCTATCTGGCTATCATCTATCTCGCTGTATGTCTATCTATCATCTATGTATCTGTCATCTCTCTATCTATCTATCTATCATCTATCTATCATCTATCTATCTAGGTATCTATCATCTATCTATCATCTATCTATATTCATCATCTATCATCTATCTCTATATTTTTGTATGTATTCATCTATGTAAATTTCAATCTATCTATTATCTATGATTCTGTATATTTATCTTTCTTCTGTCTCTGTATGTTTTGTCTATCAATCTTTTATTTTATCTACAATTACTCGTGTATATTTTTAAACATTTATTTGTCTTTCTCCATTTGAATTTATTCATCATTCTATCTTTTGTATCTATGTATATTAATATATGTATCTCTAACAATCTGTTTCTTTATTAATCTCTCTTTTAACATATAACATTATCTTTATATATTTCTAAATCCCTGATTATTCGCTTTGTCTACTTCTCTTTTGGTTTTTTGTTCCATCTTTTTATATATCTTTTTTACCTATCAATGTGTCATCTATTTTGCTATCTATCATCTATCTATATATCTATCTATCATCTATCATCTATCTGTCTAATTAAATACCTATTAATTTATACGAGTGTGTATTTATTGCTATATTCATCATTTTAGTTGTTTATCTTTCTTTCTATTCCTGCTATTCATATAGGTATTATCTATGTATTTCCCTACTGTCATTATATCCTTTATGCATCAATCCGTCCATTTACCCATTCATCAATCTACCCATCTATCAATTCATTTGTCTATTTATCTATTTTTTTCTATCTATCTATATCTATCTATCATCATATATTTATCTGTCAATTTGTTTATCTTCCTGTTTATATATCTATTTATTATCTTGTATCTTATGTGTCTTTCTGCCTTTTATATAAATTTTATTTTTTATCTATATCTAATTATGTAATGATTATGTGTTTTACTATCGATAATTTTTTCATTTCTCTATTATTTCAAGGTCGACATCCCTTTTTTAATTTATATGTTTTTCGCCTAACGATAGATAGCTGTCTCATTGTGCCCGTCAGTTATTTTTCTTTCCATCTATATTTTTCAGTTCTTACGCATCTCTTTGTCTTTCTGTCTGTTTGTTGATCTGACTCTGTTTCTTTTTTTATGTACGTTTTACTGTCCGTTAATTTTGTGCAATATATCTTTCCTTCATCCATGTTTTAGCTATCTATCTATCTATCCATCTATCTATCTGTCTGTCTATCTTTTTTTATTCATCTATCCAATCATCTCTCTATTGGATAGATGTCTATCTACCTATCTATCTATCTACCTATCTATCTATCATTTATCTATATGTATATCTATTTAGTTATTCTGTTCTTTATCATTGTATCCATCCATTCATCCATCTACGGTTTCATACATCGGTCTATTAGTCCATTAAAACACCCACCGATCCACTATCTAATTATTTTTATTCTCTCTGTATGTCTTTCTGTCTCTCTATCTATTTATCAATCTACGTATCTATCATCTATCTATCTATCGTCGGTCAACCATAATCAATCAATCAATCACTCTAATTTATCTGTCTATCAAAATAGCCATATATCAATACATCGATACTTCAAGTTATTTATTCATCCATGCGTATATTTATCCATCTTTCCATCTACCATTTATCCATCCATCTATCCATGCATCCATCCATGCAATCATTCATTCATCCATCCATTCCTTTATCCATCCATCCATCCATTTATCCATCCATCCATCCATCCATTTATCCATCCATCCATACATCCATCCTTCCATACATCCATCAAATCATCACCCATCCATCCTTCCGTCATCCATCTATTGGAAGATCCATCTTTTTTATCTGTCTATGTACCTATCCATCTATCTATCTATCTATCTATCTATCTATCTATCTATCTATCTATCATCTATCTATCTATCTAATCTATCTATGTATCTATCTATCCATCTGTCTATCTGTCTCTCTGTCTGTCTTGCTGTCTTTCTGACTGTCTGTCTGCGTGTCTGTGTGTCTGTGTGTCTGTGTGTCTGTCTATTTATCATGTTTCTATCGATCATCTATGTATCTATGTATTTATATATATATATGTATCTATCTATTTATCATCTATCTATCATTACCTGTCAATCTATCTTTTTTCTATCTTCATATGCATGTGTCTATTTATCAATTACTCTAATTGTTTTCTATCTGTCTATATTCTATTCATTTAAGTATCTATATATCTAACAAAAACAATTTATTTCATATTTTGTTTAATTTTTTATGTATTATTCATCTTTTTATTTATTTATCTACCTACCTATGATTTTACGCATTATCCGTTTATTTATGTATCCGTCCAAATTTCTAACTTTCTATTTATCAGACTATCTATTTTTCTATGTATCTATGTATCTATCTATGTATCTATCCATCTATCATCAATCTATCTATCTATCTCTCTATCATCTATCTATCATCCATGCTTCATTACCCATCAGACTATTTTTCTTCTATCTTCATGTGGATGTATCTATTTATCAATTATTCTAATCATTTTTTGTTCCTATTCTATTTATTTAAGTATCTATGTATCTAACTAAATGGCACTTTATTTCTTTTTCTGTTTAATGTTTTATCCATTATTGATCTTGTTATCTATCTATCTACCTATCTATGAATTAATCTGTCATCCGTCTCTTTATCAATCAGTCCATCAATCCCTTAAGCTATCTACCTTTATATCTATCTATCTATCTATCTATCTATCTATCTATCTATCTATCAACTATCTATCTATCTATCATCAATTTGTCTATCATCTATCTATCTGTCATCTGTCTTCTATCATCTCTCTATGTATTTATATCCTATGTCATTAAGCCTTCGAACTATTTATGATGTTTTTATGTAAATATTTATGTTCTATGTGCTCAGGCAAACATCCATTGGTCACCTGTACATTTATCTATATATGTATCTATCTATCTGTCGTCTATTTATCACTCAATTTCTTTATATTTCTATTTATATATTTATTATTCTATATGTTATGTATCTTTCTGTGTATATTCTATTTTCCTCTAACTATTTATGTAATTATGAATTGATTATGTGTTTTACTTTTATTTTCTTTTTTGTAAATTTAGATCACGTCGATCTCGCTCTTTAAATTTACAGTTTTTACCGTAACGATAGATATATGTCTCATTATGCCCGTCACTTCTCTTTCTGTTTATTTATATTTTCATGTTTTGACGCATCTATTTGTCTTTCTGTCTCTTTGTTGATGTGACTCTGTTTAGGTGTTTATGTATGACTTCACGTAAGTTAATCCTCTGTAATATATCTTTCCTTCATCATGATTTATCTATCTATCTATGTATCTATCTATGTATCTAAGTATCTATGTATCTATGTATCTATCTATCTATCTATCTATCATCTATCTATCATCTATCTACCTATCTATCGTGTATCTATTTGTCTGCTTTTTGTGTGATTATCTCTATCTATCCATTCATCCTATATCGCTTTAACTTACGGTTTACTTTTCTATTTATATTTATTTATCTGTTTATCTATGTATCTATTTATCTATCTGTTATTTATCCATTAAACTATTCATATATCTATGTATGTATTTATATATACCTATGTTCTATCTATCTATCTGTGCATCTTTTTATCTATTTATCTCTCCATAATGTATCACTCTCTATCCATATATCATTCTATGTGTCATCTATCTATCATCTATGATTTATCTGTTTCTCTGTCATCAATCCATCCATCAATCTAAACATCCATTCATCCATCTATCCTTCAATGTTTCTATATATAATCTACCTGTAAATCTCTTTATCTTTCTATCTGTCAATTTATCTTTCTTTCTATTGTTCATCTAACTAAACATCCATCCTTCCATCTATCCATCTATCATGTATTCACGTGTTCATCTGTCTCTCATCTCTCTATCTATCCTTTTTCATGTATCGATGTCACTTCCATATTTATATTTAAATCTCTTTCTTAACACATCAAGATATCGTTAGATGTTGCTAAATAATGATCCTACTTTTTACCTATATGTCTTACAATATATTTGTATTTTATGTATTTATTTAACTACCTAATCATATACCTATTTCATTATTTTTTACATGTCTATTTATTATTCTTCCCTCTATTTATTAACTCTCATCTATTATCTATCTATCTTCTGTTTATCTATTTATCTGTCTCTCTCTCTCTATCATCTATCTATCATCTATGTGTCTATCTATCATCTATTTATGTAACTTTCATTTGTATCGATATGCTTTACCTATTTATTATATCTAAAGATCTATTTGTATATCTTTTTCATATCTCGTATTTATCTATTAATCTATTAATCTTTCTTTTTGTCTATTTATATCAATATATTTAGCTATAATTCTCTGTATAACTTTTATTCTGTGTACATCTCCATTACGCAACATTTTTAAATTTAAATATTGACTAATATATCTGTGTACACGTTAGTTTTTTTATAACTGTCTGATTCTTTATCCTTCATTCTTTCTATCCATTCATTCATCTTACTTTTATGTATTGTATGTCTATTTATCCTGTAGATATCTCTCTATCTATCATCTATCTATCTATCTATCATCTATCATCTATCTATCTATCTATCATCTATCATCTATCTATCTATCTATCTATCTATCTTTCTATCTATCTATCTATCTATCTATCTTTCTATCCATCATCTATCTATCTATCTATTTTGTATCTATCTACGTAATTCTCTACCTTTTTATTTACCTATTTAGCTATCTGACTAGGTAACTCTGTATTTCTTATGTATTTGAATACCTCTGATGCTTATCTTCTTTATTTATTAAACAGTCGTCCTCTGTTTTAATTTATACTGTTTTTCCACAATAGATATAGTTCTCATTTGGATCATCATGGATCTTTCCGTACGTCAATATATGTATCTCTTTTTGTATGTGCCTGTCTGTCATTGTCTGTCTGTTTTTCAGTCTGTGTTACTGTTTGTTTTATTGTGTGACGCTTTTTGTGTCTTTCGGAATATGTTACCGTCCGTCCATTCATCTGCCTTCCGCTTATCCATTCCATGCCTTTATTTTTCTATCCATCCATCAGTCTATCATTAATTTATCTATGTATCTTTCTATGTATGTATGCGTGTTTGTATGTAAGTTTGTCTGTCTGTCTGTATGTAATCATGTATTTGTTTGTCCATGAATATCTATCTAATCTATCACCCTCTATCTACAAATCTTTCCAAATGTTTATCTAGTTATCTATATCTGTCAATTTATCTATCAAATTAACTTCTGTATATATCTGTTTAAATGTATCTCTGAATATTGAAACATTAGATATTTCCAAATTACTTTTCATTCTCATTCTTTTTATCTTATTATTTCTGTCTATCTATCTATCTATGTGTCTATCTAATCTATCATGTATATATCTTTCAGTATATTTTTCATCCTTCTATTTATCATCTACATATCTATCGATCTATCAATCTATCATCTATCTATCATCTATCTATCATCATCTATCTATCATCTATCTATCTGTCATCTATCTATCTATCTATCTATCTATCTATCTATCTATCTATCATCTATCTATCTGTCATCTATCTATCTATCATCTATTATCTATCTATATTTTTGACTTACTTTTATGCCGTTTTCCAATTTTTTCCATTTTTCTATATATCCATTTTTTTCTGTCTTTTTTTATTTATCTTTTCATCTACTTGTGTATCTATGTATCTATCTACGTATGTAACTATCCTATGATCTATGGTTCTCTCTATCCTCTACATAGTGTTTGTATGTATGTACATAGCTAACTATATCAACACTCAAGTTCTACATTGAACAGTTACCGATCTATCTTCCCATGTTTTATTCCTCGATTCATATATTTTCTTTTTTATCTTTTGAAAAATCTCTGCCTTTGTCTTTATGTATGTGTATTTCACTATCGATCTATCTTACAGTCTATATTTCTATCTTACAGTCTATCTTTTTCTCTCTATATTTTTATCTATCGATCTATCTAGCAATCGATCTTTTTCTCTATCATGTATCTAGGTATCTATCTCTGTATCTATGTTTACTGTATCTATGTATCTCCGTGTCCATGTATGTATCTATGTATCTATGTACACATGTACCTACGTATGCATACATGCATGCATGTTTGTATGTATGTATGTTTGTTTGTGTGTTTTTTTCTATGTATGTATGTATGTATGTATGTATCTTTCTATGTATGTATGTATGTATGTATGTATCTATCTATCTGGGTATCTCTCTATGTATCTACCTATCGAATTTACATTTGTATCTATCTATGTATCTACATATGTATCTACTTATTTTCTTACCTTCTACCTTTATATCCATCTATCTATAAGTATCTACATATGTATTCATCAATGTATCTTTTATAACACAATCTTTGCTAAGTTACCTATTGATTGATATATCTATGTACTGGTTGTTTTCCTTTACAACTATCTTTTCACTTGTTAATATATCTCCCTATCTATCTATTTATATATCTATGCATTTATGATCTATTAATGGATGTATGTGTAATTATTCCCCTTTTTATTAATCTCTTTTAGTCTATTCCTTTATTACCTGCTTACTATTTGTAAAGATCTAGGTATGTCTTCATCTGTATCTCTCAATCATCTATCTCTCTATCTAGTCATCCATCTTGATATATGTCATTTTTTGTCTATCTCTCTATTATGTATATTTATTGATGATTTTTATCATCGATTTTTTCTTTTAAATATCCATTAATTTATATATTATCTATCTACCTATTAAAATTTCTGATATCTTTCTATCCGCTATGTAGATATCTTTAAAAAAACTTTCATTTATTTACCCTAACTATATTTACATATACCTATGTAATGTTTAATTTTATCTTTGTGTTTTATTTATCTATCAATGTATTCTAATAATCCTATCTAATTATTATCTATCTATGTTTCTATCAGTGTATATCTTATGTATCTATATATAAACATATCAATCGCTATTTACCTACATATCCATATTCTGTAATAATTCTATCTATTAATCTATCTTTCTATCAATCTATTATCTATTTATATCAATTTTTCTATCTAGAACTACTTATCTATCATCTTTTTTTATTTCTCATCTTTCTATCATTCATTCTATCCCTCCAAGCTTCATTTTTATATTTACTTGTATCTATCTATCTATCGATCTATCTATCTATTATCTATCTATCTACCTATCTATCTATTATGTATCATTTATCTATCTATGTATCTATCGAACTTCTTTATTTAGTTTTATTAGCTATCTCTTAACATATCAAGTTATCATTGTCTTTCAACTCACTGATCTTTTCTATATGTGTCTTACTATTTCTTTGTGTTTTATGTATGTTTTATCTATTATATATTTATTTAGTTATATCTTTCTATCTCTATGCATTCATTTCTTTCTTTATCAATCTCTCCATTCTTAAATACTTCTAACTATCGATTTTATATTTGTTGATACCTTATGTCGTTAGTCATTTTTCTATGTATTTATCTAGTTATCTATATATCTATTTAACTACTTAAGCTATTATTATTCTATCCATCGATTTATCCAATTATGCATTCATTGATCCATCTATCCATCTATTCTCCCATTCACCTACCCTCTCAGCAATGTATAAAATTTTCAGTTATCTATCATCTATCCATCTATCATCTATCTATCTATCGTCTATCTATCATCTATGTATCTATCATCTATCTATCATCTATCTATCTATCATCTATCTATCCATCTAATCTATCATGTATCTATCATCTATCATCTATTTCTCTATCTTAATATCTTCTTTCCATATTTCTTATTTTATATCTATCATTTAATTTGTATTATCTTTTAATCTATTATTCTATACATCCATCCATCAATGTATCCATTTCTCCAAATAGTCATACGTTCATTTTTTGTCTATCATCTATCTATTTATCTTTCTCTCTTTCTGTGTATCATCTATCTATCTATCTATCTATCTATCTATCTATCTATCTATCTATCTTTGTAACTGTCATCCACTATATCATCTATTTATCTATCACCTATCTATCTATCTATTATCTATGTATCTATCATCTATCTACCTATCTATCATCTACCTATTTATCTTGCATCCATCAGTATATCTATCATCTCCTTCTATCTGTCAATAATTGTACTTACCTACTCATTTTGAATCTATGTGTCTGTCTATCTATACATACATAACCAAACTTTTATGTATCTATGTATCTATCTATCTTTCTTTCTAAGTATGATTTATGTATCTTTCTATCTATAGTCCTTTTATATATCCATTTATTCCGTTTCTTTATCCCATAATTGTCCATTCATTCATTTATCATTTCATTACCCAACGATTTATTTTTCTGTCTATCTGTCGTTATATCTATAGATGTATCTATTTCTCTATCTTATTACCTATCTATCTATCTATCTATCTATCTATCTATCTATCTATAGATCCTCTATCATCGTTCTATGATTTAATCATCTATATATTTTTCTATTTATCATCTGTATAACTGCCCATTATTATATCTATTTATATTTCTTTCTATTTATAATCTATATTGCTATCGACATTTCTATGTATTTGTCATCTATGAATGAATCCATCTGTATACACTTCGTTCCATCATGAATCTATGTATTTATTTATCTATGTATTTGTTTATCTATATATCTATCATCTATCTTTTTATATAAGTATTTATCCGTCATGGCTTCCATCCATCCATTTATCAATTATTGTATCTATCTTACCACTAGCCATTATTTTTTTATATATGTCTTTTTCCTATATTTATTATGTATTTATTTATATATCTGTTCTATCTATCGATCTGTCTATCCTACTATCTTCCATTTATCTATTATCCTTCTATTTATCTACCTATTTATTTATTCTTCTGTGTTTATCTCTATTAATTCATTTTTATATTAATTTAAGTAAATTTTTACCTAATTATTTACTTATTAATTTATCTATCTCTTTATCTCTCTATGTATCTCTCTATACATCTAACTTCTTTCTATCTGTGTATCTTTCTTTGTGTCATCAATTTATCATCTATCATATATGTATTGACCTATCTATCGATCCATTCATCAATGTAGCCATTTATTTCATTTTACGTTCAACATAGAGAAGTTATCTGTCAACTTATCTATCTATGTACATATCTTTCTATCGATACTTTTCTCTATTTGTCATCTATCTAATCATCCATCCATTTTTGTATCATTTTTCATGATTTCATGTATCTATGTATTTATATATCTATCTAAATATCATCTATCTATATATCATGTTTCATTTATATATCTATCTGTTTATCTGTATATCATCTCTATTTAACCATGCATGCAGACGTCCATCCAGCCATCCCTCCATCCCATCCTTCCTTCCATCCATCATTTTATGTATCCATTCCATCTTTCGTTTTAGCTATCTATACATGAACTATCTTTAATTCTCTCTCTCTCACTCTCTCTTTGTATCTATCTACATATCTAACATCTATCCATCTATCTATGATTTATCTATGTATTTTTCAATCTATCATGTATTTATATATTTTTAAATATTTTATACATCTATTTATGTCGTTTTCTCTTATCAATTTACATATACTTTATTTATATATTTAAATATCCCTGTATTTTTAATATATATCATCTTTTCAGCTATCTTTATATATCGATCTATGTTCACATCTTACAACTATTTATATTTTGTTTTGATATGTATATATATCTACGTATCTACCTACCTATTTATCTGTGTTTATCTCAATCTATTCGTTAATCAATTGATTTACCAATCAATTTATCAATCTATGTATATATCTATGTATCAATCCATCTGTCTATATAACTATCTATCTATGTATTTATCATGTATCTTTCTATCATCTATATATTATGTATCTGTCATTATATTTTCTTCTATTTTTCATCTATGAGCCTATTTATTTATTTAAGTAAACTTCATCTTTTCTTTATCTATAATATATTTATCCCCTATCTCCCCATTCATACATTCATCTGTCTTTTCATTCTTCTATCCATCTTTTTAGGCATCTATCTATCTATAATCTATCTCTCATCCTTCTATTTATTTTTATATATGTCTTTTTATGTAACTACTACTATCCGTCTATCAATCTATCTATCATTATCTTTCTCTCTATATCTCCATCCATGTATTCATTGCTATATCTATTCATCTATATCTATCTATCTATCTATCTATCTATCTATCATCTATCTATCTATCATCTTCTGTCTGTCTATCAATCTATCTATATGTATCTATGTATCTATCATCTATCCATCATCTATCATCTATCTATCTCTTTATCATCTGTCTGTTTATCTACCAAGCTTTCTAGCTATCTTGCTTTCTTTTATTTATCTATGTATTTATCTACTTTAACTATTATCAAATATCCATTAATCAATACAACTGTCTATTCATCCATCCACTCATCGACCACCCATCCAAATACTATATGTTTTTCTAATATGATCTGTCTTTGTATATATCTACTATCATCTATCTATCTATCTATCTATCTATCTATCTATCTATCTATCTTTCTTTCTTTTTTTCTTTCTTTCTTTCTTTCATCTATCTATTTATGTATGTATGTATCTATCTATTATCTATCTATCTATCTTTCATCTATCACCCACCAATTCTATCTCTATATCCATCCATCTATCCATCCATCCATCCATCCTTCCATCTTTCCATCCATCCATCCATCCATCCATCCATTCATCCATCCATCTAGCATCCATCCAACCATCCTCCCACCCATTTCTCCACCGATCATCTGTCTATCATCTACATATCTATCTATCTATCTATCTATCTATCTATCTATCTATCTCTCTGTCATCTACCTCTCTATGTATCCATTCATCTACCATTCTATGTGATTTTCATTTCTCTATGTATGTAGGTTTTTATCAAACACTCTCTATTTATCTATATATATGAATTAATTTATCTATAAGTATAATTTTATCTATTCTACAATGTGTCTCTCTCTAATACAAGTTGTTAAAATTTACCTAAGTAGATTATCCCTTTGTACAGAATGTTAGTTTAATTTTTTAACATGTTGCGTACTTGTTAATGCCTTATATCTGTCTATCTATCAATTTATCTCTCAATCTATCATATCTGTTCAGTTATGTATCAGTATATATAAGTGTAAGTCTTTATTACTCTCTCTACGTATTAGTTACTCAATTTATCTATTTATCTATTAATGTATTTATTTAAGTATCCTATCGTTTCTTATTTACTTTTTAAATGACCATTTTGTTAAAGGTCAATCACTTTCTTCCTAATGATCAATATATATTTGATTTTATTATCTGTATAATTTTCATCTATTCAACAATATTTTTCTAGTATCTATTTATGTATCTAATATTCATTTATCCACCCATCCATTCATCAAAACATCATCGATGTATCTATCTACTATCTATCTATCTTTCATCTATTTATCTATAATCTATTTATCTATCTGTCTATTTATCTATATATCTATCTATAGATGATAGATAAACAAATGGATGGACGGATGGATGCATGGATGGATGGATGAATGGATGGATGGTGGTGTATATCAAGATAGATAAAATAGCTGGATTAGATAGATAGATAGATAGATAGATAGATAGATAGATACCTACATACCTACATACATACATACATACATACATACATACATACATAGGTAGATAGATATTGAGAAAGATAGACATATATAAATATATAAATAATTCATAAATATTTAGAGAGATAAATACATGGATACATGGATACAAAAGATAGATGAATAAATACATGGAATAAATACAGCTTAATAAATATATGGATTTATTGATATTAGAGTAATGTTTTTCATGAAATGATGCTCAGATAGATCGTTAAAATGGGATATATACTAACTCTTTTCAGAACAATAGCTCGATAATTACAATGTTTATTCTTTGCATTAAAAAAAAGAAAAGATGAGGATACTTAGAAAACTAGATCGATAGATGATAGATGCATAGATAAATAAAAGATGAACAATTATAGATGGAGGATAGTTAGATTAATACATAGAAAACCATACAAACAGATAAAAGTAAATAAACATTGATAGAGAGATTCATCTATCATTAGGTAAAGTGAAAAATAATCACCGTTAAAAATAGATATATAGTGGGATAGGTAGGTGGTAAGTAGACAAACAGAGATAAATAGATAGATGATAGATAGGTTAATAAATGAACATGATAAATTCATAGATTAATAGACAGAATGATGACAGAAGGTAGATATATAGATAAATAGAGCGATTGATGGATTTAACTGTACATACATTAGATACATACTGATAGATTCATAGATAAATGATAATTAGATAAATTGATGGATGGATTCATAGAAAGACAGATAAAAGACAAAAGATAAAATTAAACTTTACATAGATATGTATATATAAATATAGTTAGCTTAAATAAAAAAAAGTCTTGATTATAGATATACACACAGTAGGATAAAGGATAGGAAAAAGTATAAAAAGTACATAGGTATATAAAATAATAGATATTTTTAAAAAGACATAGATGATAAAGTAATAGTCAAAATATATATACATAATAGATATATAGACAGATAGACAGAAAGATAGATAAAAAATAGACAAAGGTGACATATACATCGACGAGTGAAAGGATAGAAAGATAGATGAATAATTGATATAGATGAGGACATAGGTAGATATTTAAAAATAATAACCAGATAATAAAGAAATACACTCAAATAAATTAATAGAAAGAATAATTACACATACATAGATTAAGAGATAGGTAAACGCAGAGAAATATAAAGAGATAGATACATATCGAGATATATAGACAATTAGAACGATAGTTACAAAGGAAAACAACCTGTACATAGATATATGAATAGATAAATAAATTTAAAAAGATTGCGTTAGAAGAGAATAGAAATGTAGATACTTACAGATAGATAGATTTATATAGAGACGTAAAATAAATAGATGTACATATAGATACATACATAAATTAAATTGTAAATAGGTAGATAGATACATACATGCCTACATAGATACATAGATAAATTACATAAACAGAGAGATACATAAATACATAGATACAGAAATAGATACATAGATAGATGATAGAGAGATAGATGGATTACTAGACAGATAGATCGATCGATAGAAATGTGTAGATGGAAATATAGAATGTAAAGTATAAAAGTGAAAATGTACGAAGAGACGAATAAATAATTGAAGTGTAGATATGTAATAGTTAAATATAGAACTTGAATGATGATAGAGTTAGCTTCGTAGATATGGACGAACAGAGAGCCCATAGATGATACATAGTAGTTACAAAAGGAGATACATACAAAGATACATAAGTGGATAAATAGATAAATCGAAAAATAAATGAAAGTTAAATGGATAGAGAGATAAATAGAAAAATAGACAAGCATAAAGAAAAAATAAATCAAACATAGATAGATAGATAGATTTATCCATTGGTAAGTAAATTTAAAACATAGTCGTGGTTGGAAATAGATACATAGATACATAATGAGATAGATATGTGTTAGAGAGATAGAAAAATAGATACATACATGATTGATAGATAAATAAAGAGATAAATAGATAGATTAATACAAGGATAGAGACTGTCGAAAGCAGATATATATATATATATATCGATATGTAAGTAGAAAGAGCGATCGATCGGAAACAAATGGCGATCGTTAAATAAACGGAAGAATAGTAAGTGTGATAGATAACTACGTATATAAAAGGTAATTAAATAGCTAAATAGCTAGACAGATAGAAGAGTTAGATAGATAGATGATAAATAGATGGGTAGATAGGGAGATGGATCGATAGATAGATAGTCAAACAGTGGGACAAACAGATAAATAGGTAAATACTTAGAGAGATAAGGACATCTACATAGATAGACTGATACATATGTAGACACATATAAAATAGATTGAGAGACAGATCCATATATAGATGGACAGACAATATTTTAATTGTTTATTAGAGAAATAAATAATTAAACCGCTGGTTATAAAGAAAACCTAACATTCAATACAAAGTCATAGCAATAGTTAGGTAAATTTGAAAAGATTGCTTTAGAGAGAGATACATGTTAGAATAGAGGGGTAGATACATGAATTGATAAAGATAGATACATAGAAAAATAGGTAAACAGATGGGAAGATGGATAAAAAGATAAGTAGATAGAGATTGATAGATACATAATACAAAGATAAATCATACGTAGATAAAAAATAGAAATGTAAATGGATAGCTAGCTATACAGATACTATATTAATAGTGTAAGATACATAAAAATTAGATAATTGATACGTACAGTGAAATATACACTGATCGTTAGGCAGAAAGATGAAGTGAAATTTATAACTTTAGATCTTTGAAAGCATAAATAGCAAAAAAAAATGGTAGACAGTTCATAGGCATATAGATAGACATAGGATAAATAGATAGATAAAGGATTAATTGATTGATGATTGATACATAACTGATAAATAGAGAATTATGATACATACATACAAAGATGGATACAGAGATAGGTCAAATGATATGTAGAAAGATATACCATTTCACAATGCTTATAAAAAAAACGGACATTGCGTACATAGATGTATCAATCGGTATGTCAATTTAAAAGTTTGTGTTATACAGAGATACATTATAGAATACATAGGTAAAGAATTATAGCTAAATTGTAATATAGATAGATGATAGATACATGGAAATTATGATAGCTAGATAAATTGATATATCGGTACATGGATATATAGGTAGAAAGATAGATAAAAAGACATATATTTACAAGTACTATATACATAGTAAATAAATATAGAAAAATGAGGAAGATACGTAGATGTACAGACAGATAAGTACACAGATAGATACATAGTGAGAGATAGCTAGACAGATAATTCAATAGAAAATCAATATAGAGAAGTGTAAGAATAGATAGATTGACAGGTAGATGGAAATATACAGAGATACACGTACATAATGACGAAGATAGAGATGTTAAACGTGAGAAAGAAAATATAGAAAGAAAGGAATAAGAATAGGAATATAAATATAAAATGGTTAAATAGAAAATATATCTTGATAGGGAGATGGTGCATAAATATTAAGAAACAAAACATAAAATCTTAAGATGGATAAATGATAGATTGTACATAGACACATAAATGAAAATAGAGATAAATCAATGAATAAATAAAAAGGTAGGTAAAGAGATAGGTTGATTGATAAAAACAGAGAAGACGGTCTATACGAGACATCTGTCGATATTTAGGCAGAAAGACAAACTGATCGCAAATACTAATGTCTACTGTGAAATAAAAAGTCAAATGGCAGGATTGATAAATAGTAAAATTCAAAAGTTACATACTTCAATAAAAAAAGGCTAAATATTTAAAAGTATCAAAAGAGAAATACATAGTTTGTTAGATGATACATGATAGATGATGATGATACATAGATGAGTAATGATAGATAGATGATAGATAGATAGATAGATAGATAGATAGATAGATAGATAGATAGATAGATAGATGATAGATGGATAGAAAGATAGAAAGATAGATACATAGAGAGATGATAGATGAGAGAGAGAGAGAGAGAGAGAAAGAGAAGGATAGATACATGATAGATAGACAGACGGATAGATAAATAGGTAAATACTGAGAGAGGCAATGACAAATATATCGATAGACTGCTACATATATAGACACGTATAAAGGAAATTGAATGATAGAGAGATCCATAGATACATGGAGAGACAATTATTAGAGAAATAAACAATTAAAGAACTTGTTATAAAGAAAACCTAACGTTCTATACATAGTTATAGCAAGAGTTAGGTAAATTTTAAAAGATTGCTTTAGAGAGCGGTACTTGGAAGAAGAGAAAGGTAGATAAATATAGATAGATGAATTGATAAAGACAGATACATAGAAAGATAAGTAAATAAATAGAAAGATGAATACAAAGATAGATAAGTAGATAAATGAATGATAGATACATAGATACATACATAGATGATCGATAGGTAGATAGAAAGATAGAAATATAAATGGATACATAGATATATATTTACTATATTAACATTGTAAGTTATATAAAAATTAGAGAGATAATTCTTAGGTAAAGTGAAATATGTATTTATCGTTAGGCAGAAAGATAAATTGAAATTTATAATCTTAGCTCTTTGAAAGCATAAATAGCAAAAGAGGATGATAGATCATAGATAGATAGATATGAGATAAATACTTACATAGATAAATAATTAATTGATTGATGATTGATACATAGATGATAGAGAGATATGTACATACATACAAAAATGGATAAATAGGTAAATCAAAGATAGATAGAAAGATAGACCATTACACAATGGGTATAAAAAAAACTCACATTGCATACATAGATGTATCAATCAGTATGTAAATTTAAAGGTTTGTGTCGTACATAGATAAATTACAGAATACAGATATAAAGAGAAATACTTAAATAGTAATAAATAGATAGATGTTAGATACATAGAAATTATGATAGATAAATTGACATATCGATAAATAGATATATAGGTAGAAAGATAAATAGATATACATTTACAAGTCACATATATATGATAAATAAACATAGAAATATTAAATAGATATTAGACACATGGTTACATAGATAGAAACGCAGATAGATACACAGTGAGAGAAAGCTTGAGAGATGATTCCAAAGATAGATTGATATAGAAGTATAAAAATAAATAGACAGATTGACAGGTAGATAGATAAATACTGTGAGACACATACATAATGACAAAGACAGAGATGTTAAAAATGAAAAAGAAAGAATAGGAAAAAAGGAATAAGAATAGGAATATAAATATAAAATGGTTAAATAGAAAAAGTATCTTGATAGGGAGATGGTGAATAAATATTAAGAAACAAACAAATTATTAAGATGGATAAACGATAGACCGTAGATAGACACATAAATGAAAATATAAATAAATAAATGGATAAATAAATGGTAGGCAAAGAGATAGGTTGACTGATGGAGAGAAGACGGTTGAAACGAGACATCTGTCAATATTTAGGCAGAAAGAGAAATTGATCGTAAATACTAATGTCTACTGTGAAATAAAAAGTAAAATGGTAGGTTTCAGAAATAGTAAAATATCTAAAAGATACAAACTTCGATAAATAAATAGCTAAATATTTAAATAAATAAAAAGGAAAACAGAAAGTTTGTTAGGTGATAGATAGATGATAGATATAGTTAGATAGATAGATAGATATACATAGATAGAGAGATAGATAGATAGATGATAGATGATAGATAGATAGATAGATAGATAGATAGATAGATAGATAGATAGATAGATAGATGATAGACAGATATGTAAAGCGCCATGCAGAAAACAACGAAAAAAAACATATATTATAGCTTTAGATATATCTATTGTAAAACATATTATAAAAATGAATTGGTTATAAATAAATACATAGTAGATTTATACCGCTTGTAGATAGATATATAGATAAATACATAGATAGATGATAGATGATAGATAAAAAGGAAAAGATATGAAATGATGGAAACATGAAAAAATGATGAATGAATAGATGGAGAAATAGATGATATATAAAACGATAATATACTAGAAAAATAAATATAAGAAATATAGAAAAATACATAAATGGTGAGAACGAGAAATAGATAAATGATAGATCGAAAGACAGACACATAGATAGATAAACAAATGGACAAATAAATAAAGAGAAAAATAAATACGTGAATGGTGAGACAAATGAATGATGGATAGATAAGAACACAGAAATAAAAATAAGGTAGATAGATGATAGATAGATAGATAGATAGATAGATAGATAGATATGTAGATGATAGATAGATGATCGGTGAATAAATGGGTGGGAGGATGGTTGGATGGATGGATGGATGGATAGATGCATGGATGGATGGATGGACGGATGGATGGATGGACAGATGGATGGATGATTGCATAGATGGAAAGATGGATGAATAAATAAATATATTGATTGATGGATAAATGATGTGCTGAATGGACTGATGGATGAATGAATAGAATTCTAAATATATATAGATTACATATATACATGACAGCTGATGGAGAAATAGATTCAGAGATATAGATTGATGATCGATGATAGAGATGATCAATCGATCGATCGATCGATCGATAGATAGATAGCTAGAGAGATAGATAGATAGATAAATGATAGACAGAGGGTAGATGATCGATATATAATAATTCAATAGTAATGAATGATACATAGAAATATAATGGGATAATTAAATAGCTATGTAAATAGATATTGATATAAGTAAATACGACACAAATATTAAGAGACATAAACACAAAGATTCGTGTTTTTGAAAGTAATAACGATCATCATATATTAAAAGACAGAATGATAGATACATAAAGATGTCAGAACGACAGATATACTGATATATTATACATAGAACACGGTAGCTAGAGAGATAGATAGATAGACAGATAAATAGACAGATAGATAAATAGATGATAAACATTCTATTCATTCTTCCAAGCATTGTTTTATCTATCGCCATATCTATGTATTTATGTAATTATTTATTTCAACTTATCTATCTATATTTCTTTCTTTCTTTCTATCATCTCTCTATCTATCATATATCTTTCTGTCTATCAATCTATCATCTATCTATTAATCTATCTATTTATCTATCATCTATCTTTCTGTCTATCAATCTATCATCTATCTATTAATCTATCTATCTATCTATCTATCATCTATCTAAGTATGTATCTATGTATCTATCTATCTACCTATCATCTATCTATATCTATCTATCTATCATCTATCGATCTATCTATCATCTATCATCTATCTATCTATCTATCATCTATCTATCTATCATCTATCTACCTATTTTGTATCTATCTACGTAATTCTCTACCTTTTTATTTACCTATTTAGCTATCTGACTAGGTAACTCTGTATTTCTTATGTATTTGAATACCTCTGATGCTTATCTTCTTTATTTATTAAACAGTCGTCCTCTGTTTTAATTTATACTGTTTTTCCACAATAGATATAGTTCTCATTTGGATCATCATGGATCTTTCCGTACGTCAATATATGTATCTCTTTTTGTATGTGCCTGTCTGTCATTGTCTGTCTGTTTTTCAGTCTGTGTTACTGTTTGTTTTATTGTGTGACGCTTTTTGTGTCTTTCGGAATGTTACCGTCAGTCCATTCGTCTGCCTTCCGCTTATCCATTCCATGCCTTTATTTTTCTATCCATCCATCAATCTATCATTAATTTATCTATGTATCTTTCTATGTATGTATGCGTGTTTCTATGTAAGTTTATCTGTCTGTCTGTCTGTATGTAATCATGTATTTGTTTGTCTATGAATATCTATCCAATCTATCACCCTCTATCTACAAATCTTTCCAAATGTTTATCTAGTTATCTATATCTGTCAATTTATCTATCAAATTAACTTCTGTATATATTTTTTAAATGTATCTCTGAATATTGAAACATTAGATATTTCCAAATTACTTTTCATTCTCATTCTTTTTATCTTATTATTTAGCTTTCTGTCTATCTATCTATCTGTTTATCTAATCTATCATGTATATATCTTTCTGTATATTTTTCATCCTTCTATTTATCATCTACATATCTATTGATCTATCTATCGATCTATCATCTATCTATATATCATCTATCTATCATCATCTATCTATCATCTATCTATCTATCTATCTATCTATATCTATCATCTATCTATCATCTATCTATCATCTATCTATCATCTATCTTTCTGCCTTGCATTTAGCAATCTATGTATTTATGTATCTAAGTATCCATCTACATATCTATGAATCTATATATCTATGTGTCTATCTATTTACCTATCATTTATCTTTCTGACCATTTTCTATCTCTTTTATATTTGAAATCAGTCTATTTGTAAATGTAGTTATCTATCTACCTATCTCATATATACATATCCTACTCTGTATATATTTAAGACTATTATTATCTATATCTCCTACTCTGTATATATTGACTATTTTTTTCATAACTTAATGATTGATATCTATTTTTTTAATATTTGATTTTGTTGTGTTTGTGTGGATTTTTGTCTATCAAACTACTTATTTATCTGTTATGTGTCCATCATTATTACTTTAATATATCTCTATATTAAAGGATTAATGGATCTATTTCTGTATATATCTATATGTCTATCGTTCAAAAGACTGAGAGTTATTAATATGTTTTTCTCTCTTTTTCAATTTCAGTCTGTCATCTATATATCTTTCTTACTATTTTTTTATAATTTACCTGTCTCTATCAGTCTATTTATCATTTATCTATTTTTTTGTATATAACATCTATTTTACTATGTTTATGTACAACGAGACAACATTTCAATATACCTGAGATAGATATATCGATCTATATGAAGTTTAATATTTTCTAAATCTTCTTTAGGATTTTTTCTTGATTTATCAAATTAGTCAACCTGTTTGTCTATTATCCAGGTATTTTTATCTACCTATCAATCTATCTATCATTTATCTATCTATCATCTATCTTTCTATCTCTTTTTCATTCTATTTATCTATGTTTCTATGTATCTGTTTATGTATGTACCTATCTATTTATCTCTCGATCCATTTATCTATCCGTCTATGTATCTATGTATCTTTCATCTATTCATTTATCTATTTATTTATATGTTTATCTCTCCATTTCTCTTTCTCTCTAACTTCTCTATCTTTATAAATCTGTTACTAAATAAAATTATGATCGTATATTTTTAAATCTATCTTCCTTTTTTTACATTCATCTATTTATTTGTATTCATTTTCTATTTACCTATCAATCTTCTATCGATATCTTATCTAAGCTATTATCTATATAATTATTTATCATATATCTGTCTATCAATAAATCTAACACTCTATCTATCTTCTGTCTATCTACCCATCTATCAATCCATTTAACTATCTATTCTTCCATCCATCCAACCATCCAAGCATTCATCCACCAATCATCCATCCAACCATCCATCTTTTAATCTATTTACATATCTATGTATCTACGAATCTGTGTATATTTCTATCTATCTACCTATCATCTATCATCTATATGTATCATCTATTTTAATTGTCTATCTATTATCTCTATATATTTTTGTGTCTAACCATCTATATAAATCTGTATATATCTATCATATATGATTCTGTTTGTCTTTCAGCCTGTCTGTTTACATCTTTGTCTATCAATGTATTTCATTATCTACATCTATTCATTCAAATTTCTAACTATTTATCTATTGATCTACATGAATTTATCTATCTCTATTTTTTATTTATTTGTGCACATTAATATATCTATCTATAACAATCTACGTTTTGTTATTCGTGTATCTCTTAATATATTACTTTATCATGTTTCTAAATCACTGATTCTTCTCTTTATGTATGAGTACTTGTGCTCCATTTTTTATCTAACTTTTTTATCTATCAATGTATCATCTCTCTTTCTATCTACCTATTATCTATCTAAATAAATAGAAATATATTTAGAAAAGTGTATATTTACTACTGGATTGATGGATGCATAGATGGATTGATGGATGTACAAATAGATAGATGATAAAGGAAACAGTGATATATCGATAGATAGATAATAGATGGAAAGATGATAGATAGATGATGGATAGATGATAGATAAATAGATACATGATAGATGATAGATAGATAGATACATGATAGATAGATGATAGATAGATAAATAGATAGATGATAGATAGTAGATAGATAGATAGATAGATAGATAGATAGATAGATAGATAGATGATAAATAGTTAGATAGATAGATACGTGAGAGATAGATACGTGATAGATAGTTGGATAGATAGCTAAAACATGGATGAAGGAAAGTTATTGCAGAGACTTAAGGGACAGTAAGTCGTACATAAACATCGAAACAGAGTCCGGTCAACAAACAGACAGAAAGACAAATAGATGCGTAAAATCTGAAAAAATATAGGTGGAGAGAAAGAGAAATGACGGGCACTATGAGACATATCTATCGTTAGGCGGAAAGGAATATAAATTATAAAAGCGATGACGACGTTGAAATAAATAGAGAAATGCAAATACTTATCGATAGTAAAACACATAATCATTACATAATTAGATATAGATAAAAAAAGAAAATAAACATAAAAAGAAAGATACATAAGATACAGAAAAATAAATAGATAAATAAAAAAATAAATAAATTGACAGATAAATATAGGATAGATAGCAAAATAGATGGCAGATAAATAGATAGAAAAATTGCCGATGGATGTTTGACTGAGTACATAGAAGATAGATAGATAAAAAATAGATAAATAAATAGAAATGTTAATGATATAGATGATAAATAGGTAGAAAAGTAGACTAAAAGATCGATGGAAAAATAGATAAATTGATGAAAAATACGTAGATTGGTACACAGATTGTAGAAAAGATGAATATTGGATGAAAACTAAACAGAAAAAATAAATAATTATTTCCTTAGATATATAGATACTTAAGTAAATAGAATATAGACGGAAAAAAAGAAAATGATTAGTTTAAACGTTAAATAAATACATAAATAAAAGATAGAATAAAGATAGCTAAATAGGAAAATGTAGATAGGTAGATGATGAATACATTAGATGATAACAGATAGATATATGATAGGTAGATAGATAGATAGATAGATGATAGATAGATAGATAGATAGATAGATAGATAGATAGATAAAGAGATGATAGACAGAAAAATGATAAGTGGATAGACGAATGGATGGATGGGTGGATTGCTGGATGGATAAATGGACGGATTGATGCATGGAATGACAGAATAATGGTAGAGAGATATATAGATAATAGATAGATAAATAGCAAGAATAGAAAAAAGATAAATAAAGTGATGAATATAGCAATAAATATATACTCTTGTAAATTACTAAGTATTTAATTAGATAGATAGATGATAGATAGATAGATAGATAGATAGATAGATGATAAATAGATACATAGATGTTAGATAGGAAAGTAGATGATACATTGATAGTTAAAAAAGACGTATAAAAAGATGGAACAAAAATAAATCATAAGAGAATATACAAGAGGAATCAGTGATTTAGAAATATATAAAGATGTGATATGTTAAAAGATAGATTAATAAAAAAATAGATTTGAATAGATATATTAATATACATAGATGAATTAAGATATAAAGATAAATTCACATAGAGAAAGAGAGATAAATGGTTAGAAATAAAAATGAATAATTATAGATAGAAAATAGATTGATAGATAGACAAACAGAATCATAGATGATATAGAGTGACATTTACATAGATGAATAGATACAAAAATATATAGATAAATTATAGATAGATGAATATAGAAAGATGATACATAGACAGATAGATAGTTGATAGATATATAGATACATAGATTGATAGATAGATGGAAGGTAGATAAATAGATACATAGATACATAGATATATAGATAGATAAAAAGATAAATGGTTGGATTGTTGGATGGTTGATCAAAGGATGGATGGATGGATGGATGGATGGTCGGATGGATGGATGCATTCATAGATGGATGAATAGATAGATGATAGAGTGTTAGATGAATTGATAGAAAGATATCTCATAAATAATAATATAGATTATAAGGTAGATAGAAGATAGTATATAGATACATAGATAATTGACAGAGAAATAGTAAGGGAACGCAAATAAATAGATACATATACAAAACTTAAGATAAGAGATTTAGAAATATATGATGATAATTTGACATATTACATATAATTTGACATTATAGATTTATAATGATAGCTGTAGAAGTTATATATAGAGATAGAGAAATGGACAAAAACCATATAACTAGATACATAAATACATAAAAGATAGATAGATAAAAAGATACATAGATAGATACATAGATAGATGGATAAATAAATAGAACGAGATATATATAGATGGTAGATAGGTAGATAGATAAATGGATGGATGGATTGATAGATATTATAGAAATATTGATGAATAAATGTGAACTACATAGTCAATAAGTAACATCAGGTATATATTGATCATTAGGCACAAACATAAATGGATAATTAGAAAGTATGTTTTTTGGATAAAAAAATGAAAAGATTCAGATGCATGGATAGATAGATAAACAGATAGATCGATTGATTGAAACAGATTTATGAGGAGATAACAAAAATTATTGCCAGATAGAAGGAGATGATAGATATATAGATAAATTAATAATGATAAACAGATACATAATGGGAAAGATAGATCAACAGATACATAGAAAGATAGGTAAGCACAAAGAGATGGAATGATGGATGCATAGATGGATTGATGGATGTACCAATAGAGAGATGATAAATGAAGCAGTGATATACCGATAGATAGATAACAGATGGAAAGATGATAGATAGATAGATGATGGATAGATGATAGATAAATAGATAGATGATAGATGATAGATGATGATAGATCGATCGATCGATCGATCGATAGATAGATACATAGATAGATACATAGATAGATAAACATAAGGTAGATAGATAAAATTTGGTAAATAAGTTTTGGGCGCGTGGAAGAATGGATGGTTCTAGAGATGATTAAATAGATATTAAGATGGACGGATGAATAAAATGATAACTGTTATGAATAAATAAAAAGATAAAGAAATAGAAGTTAGATAAATTGAAAGATGACAGATACATAGATAGATGATAGCTGATAGATACATGATAGATAGCAGATAGATAGATACATAGATAGATAGACAGATAGATGATAGATGATAGATAGATAGATAGACACATAGGTACATAGATACATAGAGAGATAGATAGATGATAGATAGATAAATGTTTTATATATATGTAGGTAGATATATACATGGATACAAAATGAATAGGTAAATGGAATTATTGATGGATAGAAGGAGATGATAGATATATTAATGGATGCTAGATAAATAGGTAGATAGGTAGATAGATGGATAGAAAAGTAGATGATAAATAGATTGATGATAGATAAACACAGATAGATACATGTAAAGAAAATAAGTTACGTAGACATAACAGTGATTAGTGATTTAAAAATGTATTATAACAATTATATATGTTAAAAGATAGATTAATAAAGATATATACAGAAGTTAGTTAAATGATCCACAGATAGATAAATATACATATAAATAATTTAATATATACAGTAAGAAAAAGATTCACGTAATACAAAAATAAAGAAATACATATAAAAATAGTTAGAAGATAGATAAATAGATAGATGATAGATAGATATGACATACATATTGATTATGGATGTATAGATGGACAAATGGATACATGACTAAAAGAATGAATGATAAATGAATTGATAGATAATGGATGTATAGATTGAAAGACACATAAAATAGAAAGATGAATGATGACAGATATAGATTATAGATAGACAGGTAGATAGACAGATAATCGATAGATGATAAATATATAGATACATAGCTACATAGATACATACATGATACATAGGTAGATACGTAGATGGAAGATAGATAGATAGATGGAAGAAAGATGAAGTATATAAAAATAGATAAAGGGATTAACGGTGCATGGATGGTTGGAGGAATGGAAAGATCTTGATAAATACATGGAAATATGAATAGATAGGTAGATTGTAAATAAAAATATAGATAAATAGATAATTGCTTAGTCAGAGAAATGAAATACAGGAATATAAAAATTATAAATAGATGATATCTATGTACATATTGAGATTATATATATATAGCAAGATGATATATAAATAGAAAACAGACATATAAATATACACATATATACACATATAGTTTGAAAGATGATAGATAAATAAAAAATGTATAAATACCTAAATGATAGATAATAAGTATAGAAATTATTAAACAAAGATATAATGAGAAAAATAAATATATAAATATATAGATAACTAGAAAAAAGATATAGAACTAATAAATTGTTAGTTTCCCAAAGAAATCGATCATTGACTCTCAAAGAGATAATGACTGTTTACATATGTTAAAAGACAGAGTAATAAAAACACATAAAAAGTAAAAAATTGGATAAAGAAATATAAAAATTATACATATAAACATTATTGATAAATAAATATATAGAGAAAAAGATGATAGAGAATGAGATGATGATGATGATGATAGATAGATAGATAGATAGATAGATAGATAGATAGATGACAGATAGATGACAGATAAATAGACAGAATGATACCTAAAACACTAATAAATAGTAAGGTACATGAAGAAATAAATCACTTATTGGCAGAAGATAATCATTATATGATATATTAAGAGATAGACTAATAAAAATACATTAAGCACTAAATAGAGGGATAGAAGATATTTACATAGATAGATAGATGATAGAGAGAGATATAGATAAATAGATGATAAGTAAATAGATACATAGATTTATAGATACACATATGAATAGATCAATAGATCGAAAACTGAAAAACATTTTGATGATGTATAACTAAAGGCTTAGATTAATAGATCTTACATTGGATCGATGATGGATGGATGGATGGATGGATGGATGGATGGATGGATGGATGGATGGACGGATGGATGGACAGAGGGATGTATGATTGCATAGATGGAAAGATGGATGAATAAATACATAAATATATTGATTGATGGATAAGTGATGTGCAGAATGGACTGATGGATGAATGAATAGAATTCTAAATATATATAGATTACATATATACATGACAACTGATGGAGAAATAGATTCACAGATATAGATTGATGATTGATGATAGAGAGATGATCGATCGATCGATCGATCGATAGATATATAGAGAGATAGATAGATAGATAAATGATAGACAGAGGGTAGATGATCGATATATAATAATTCAATAGTAATGAATAATACATAGAAATATAATGGGATAATTAAATAGCTATGTAAATAGATATTGATATAAGTAAATACGACACAAATATTAGGAGACATAAAGACAAAGATTCGTGTTTTTGAAAGTGATAACGATCATCATATATTAAAAGACAGAATTATAGATACATAAACATGTAAGAACGACAGATATACTGATATATTATAAATAGAACACGGTAGGTAGATAGAGAGATAGATAGACAGATAGATAGATATATAGATAAATAGATAAATAGATGATAGATAAATAGATGAAAGATAGATAGATAGTAGACAGATACATCGATGATGTTTTGATGAATGGATGGGTGGATAAATGAATAATAGATACATAAATAGATACTAGAAAAATATTGTTGACTAGATGAAAATTATACAGATAATAAAATCAAATATATATTGATCATTAGGAAGAAAGTGATTGACCTTTAACGAAATCGTCATTTAAAAAGTAAATAAGAAACGATAGGATACTTAAATAAATACATGAATAGATAAATAGATAAATTGAGTAACTAATACATAGAGAGAGTAATAAAGACATACATTTATATATACTGATACATAACTGAACAGATATAAGATAGATTGAGAGATAAATTGATAGATAGACAGATATAAGACATTAACAAGTATGCAACAGGTTAAAAAATTAAACTAACATTCTGTACAAAGGGATAATCTACTTAGGTAAATTTTAACAACTTGTATTAGAAAGAGACACATTGTAGAATAGATAAAATTATACTTATAGATAAATTAATTCATATATATAGATAAATAGAGAGTGTTTGATAAAAACAGATACATAGAGAAATGAAAATCACATAGAATGGTAGATCAATGGATACATAGGAAGGTAGAGGATTGATAGATAGATAGATAGATAGATAGATAGATAGATAGATAGATAGATAGGTACATAGACAGATAAAAAAGATGGATCTTCCAATAGATGGATGACGGAAGGATGGATGGGTGGATGATGGTTGGAAGGATGGATGGATGGATGGATGGATGGATGGATGGATAAATGGATGGATGGATGGATAAAGGAATGGATGGATGAATGAATGATTGCATGGATGGATGCATGGATAGATGGATGGATAAATGGTAGATGGAAAGATGGATAAATATACGCATGGATGAATAAATAACTTGAAGTATCGATGTATTGATATATGGCTATTTTGATAGACAGATAAATTAGAGTGATTGATTGATTGATTATGGTTGACCGACGATAGATAGATAGATGATAGATACGTAGATTGATAAATAGATAGAGAGACAGAAAGACATACAGAGAGAATAAAAATAATTAGATAGTGGATCGGTGGGTGTTTTAATGGACTAATAGACCGATGTATGAAACCGTAGATGGATGAATGGATGGATACAATGATAAAGAACAGAATAACTAAATAGATATACATATAGATAAATGATAGATAGATAGGTAGATAGATAGATAGGTAGATAGACATCTATCCAATAGAGAGATGATTGGATAGATGAATAAAAAAAGATAGACAGACAGATAGATAGATGGATAGATAGATAGATAGCTAAAACATGGATGAAGGAAAGATATATTGCACAAAATTAACGGACAGTAAAACGTACATAAAAAAAGAAACAGAGTCAGATCAACAAACAGAGAGAAAGACAGAGATGCGTAAGAACTGAAAAATATAGATGGAAAGAAAAATAACTGACGAGCACAATGAGACAGCTATCTATCGTTAGGCGAAAAACATATAAATTAAAAAAGGGATGTCGACCTTGAAATAATAGAGAAATGAAAAAATTATCGATAGTAAAACACATAATCATTACATAATTAGATATAGATAAAAAATAAAATTTATATAAAAGGCAGAAAGACACATAAGATACAAGATAATAAATAGATATATAAACAGGAAGATAAACAAATTGACAGATAAATATATGATGATAGATAGATATAGATAGATAGAAAAAAATAGATAAATAGACAAATGAATTGATAGATGGGTAGATTGATGAATGGGTAAATGGACGGATTGATGCATAAAAGGATATAATGACAGTAGGGAAATACATAGATAATACCTATATGAATAGCAGGAATAGAAAGAAAGATAAACAACTAAAATGATGAATATAGCAATAAATACACACTCGTATAAATTAATAGGTATTTAATTAGACAGATAGATGATAGATGATAGATAGATATATAGATAGATGATAGATAGCAAAATAGATGACACATTGATAGGTAAAAAAGATATATAAAAAGATGGAACAAAAAACCAAAAGAGAAGTAGACAAAGCGAATAATCAGGGATTTAGAAATATATAAAGATAATGTTATATGTTAAAAGAGAGATTAATAAAGAAACAGATTGTTAGAGATACATATATTAATATACATAGATACAAAAGATAGAATGATGAATAAATTCAAATGGAGAAAGACAAATAAATGTTTAAAAATATACACGAGTAATTGTAGATAAAATAAAAGATTGATAGACAAAACATACAGAGACAGAAGAAAGATAAATATACAGAATCATAGATAATAGATAGATTGAAATTTACATAGATGAATACATACAAAAATATAGAGATAGATGATAGATGATGAATATAGATAGATGATAGATAGATGATAGATACCTAGATAGATAGATGATAGATAGATGATAGATAGATAGATAGAGAGATGACAGATACATAGATGATAGATAGACATACAGCGAGATAGATGATAGCCAGATAGATGGATACATAGAAACGAAGATACATAGATAAATGTCTGAATTAATGGATGGAGGATCGAAGGATACATGGATAGATGGAAGGATGGATTGATGGATGGATGGTTGGATTGATGGATGGATGGATGGATAGATAGATTATAGAGTGTTAGATGAATTGATAGAAAGATATCTCATAAATAATAGTATAGATAATAAGATATTATTTATATTATTATAGGAAGATAGAATATATTATTCTCGGAAGATAGAATATAGATAGATGATTGATAGATAAATAGGAAGTGAACACAAATAAATAGATACATATACAAAAATTAGGATAACCGATTTAGAAATATATGATGATAATTCTATATGTTAACAGATTTATAATAATTACAGAAGTTAGATAGAGAGATAGAGAGATGGAGAGATAAACATGTAAATAAATATATACATAAATAGATAAAAGATAGAAAAAAGATACATAGATATGTACATAGATAGATAAATGAATAGATCGAGAGATACACAGATGTTAGATAAGTAGATAGATAAATAAATGGATGGTTGGATTGATAGATACTATAATAATATTGATGAGAAAATGTGAATTAGTTAATCAGGTATGTATTCATCGTGAGGCAGAAACATAAAATGATAATTAGAAAGTATGTTTTTGGGGTACAAAAATGAAAAGGTTAAAATAGATGGATAGATAGATAAACAGATAGATCGATTGATTTAAACAGATTGATAATGACATGTACATAGAAAGACAGATATCAGATAGACAGATATCAGATAGACAGATATAAGTTAGATATAGATAGATGGAGACATAAATTGTTAGATATACAAACAATAGACGATATGTTTAAATACTAACATTCTTCCTAGGATATATAAATTGTTAAGTAAATTTTAAAAGATTGCCTGATAGAGAGATACTTTGCAGAATAGATACATATTTATAAATAGAAGAATTCATATAGATAGATAAATATACAGATAGAGAGAAAGAGAGATAGATGGATGGATAAACTCATACATAAGATGGTAATTGAGTAGAGTAATAAATACATTTATAGATGAGAGGAAAGTTAAATATAGGATACAAAAATCGATATATACATATTGATATAGAGAGACAATTAGATATTGTTGAAAAACAAACATTCAGTACATAAATATATCATGTTTTGATAAATTTTAAAAGTGTTGCTATAGAGAGATATATTGTAAAATAGAAAAAAGGTTATTGAAGGTTGTCGATATAGATAGATGAAGAGATAGATGAATAAATAAACTGACATATAGAAAAATATAGAGATACGTACACAGATGATAACTAGAGAGCTTGATAAACAGAAAAATAAAGAAACAAAAATAAAATTAAATAGATAAATAGATAAAAAATTGATCGGTGAACTGAATAAATGCCTTGTTTAAAAAAATACATAGAGGGATATATATGTATCAGATAGGTAAAAGGGTAGATACATAGAGAGATACATAAAAAAAATAGTAATTATTAGAAACAGAAAAGACATGGTAGAGAAATGGTAAAAAAAAAATAGATACATAGAGTATAGCTTGAAATATCAATACATGTATAGATAGATAATAACATAAATAGATGAGTAAATAAAAAATATAAATAGATTATTGATAGATTGTAGATAGAAAAATAGATATTAAGAAATAAGTAAATAATAGAGACATAGACTGATAGATAATTAGACAGAAGAATAATGACATATACACAGGTAGATATAAGGACAAATGAATAAAAATATAGATAGATATATATATAAATAGATAGAAAGATAGAGAGAAAGAGAGAGAAATGATAGATGATAGATAGATAGATGATAGATAGATAGATAGATAGATAGATAGATAGATAGATAGATACATAAATTCATAGATAGATGACAGATGGATGGATGGATGGATGGATGGATCATAGATAGATAGATAGATGCATATATAGATAGTAAGAAAGACAGATAAACCGATGTATACACAGATAAATGAAAAGAAAAATAGATTAAAAGAAAGGAAATGAAAACTCAGGAAAGAATAAGACAAATGTATGCATAGATAAATGATAGAGAGAAACAGATAGATGAATAGATAGATATATACATAAATACATACATACATATATATACATACATACATAAATACATACATAAGATGCATATAGTAAGAATGACAGATTAATTGATGTATATACAGATAAATGAAAAGAAAATAGATTAATTAAAAAGGAAATGAAAACTCAAGAAAGAATTTGACAATTGCATACATAGATGATAGAGAGAGATAGATGATACATAAATATTAGATAGATAGACAGATAGATAGATGATGATAGATAGATTGATAGATAGATAGATAGATAGATGAAAAGAAAGCTGGAACAAATAAATTAGAAGACACATAGAAAAAAATAAGTGATTTAGAAGTATGATGAATTTATATGATAAGAAACATTATTACAGATACTTACACAAGTTAGAAGACAGATACATAGATAGATGTATACAATCGTAGATAGACAGGTAGATAGATAGTGAATGGATGGATGGGTGGATGGATGGATGGATGGACATAACTAGATCATAGATGAAAATATAGATGATTGATAGATAAAAACGATAGATAAAAGAATGGAACATAAATAAAACGTGATATACACAAAGAGAAAAATCAGTGATTGAGAAATATATGAGGATAATGTGATATAGTAACAGATAGATTCATAAAAATATAGATTTTTTAGATAGATATATTAATACACAGATAAAGACATAGTAATAGATAAATTCATACATAGATCGATAAATAATGATTAGCAATATAAATTAACAGATGTAGATAGAGAAATAGATTGATAGAGAGACAAAGATGTAGAGAGGCAGACTGAAAGAAAAATATACAGAATCATAGATGATGGGTAGATCGACATTTATATAGATGGATAGATGCAAAAATATGTAGATACATGATAGATAAATAATGATAGATACATAGGTAGATGGATAGAGATACATACATACATACATACATACATACACACATATATTCATACATACCTACAAATATACATACATAAATACATAGATGATAGATAGATGACAGATTGAGGATTGGATAGAGAAATATAAGAATAATAGTTTGATAGTTGATATACATAAGATACAATGATAGATAGAAAAAGGAGAGTTAGAGATTTAGATACATAGACCGTTACACAGATATTCTTGAATAAAAAAAAAATTTACATGTTTTATCGAGAGTTAGGCTAGTTCAAAAATATTGTTTAGATGAATGTTGCTCAATCAATAGATGCATTTTCATAGATAAATAAATCGAGACACATGGATGAATAAACAGAAACATAATAGGGACATTGATTGATGATGGAAAAATGCATGCATTCATGGAAAGAAGGATGATAAATACATATAAAGATATATAGAGCAAAAGATGATAAACAGCTAAATAAATTAATATATAGTAATATGTATGATATATAAGAAAAATATATATAGATAAGAAAAGATAGATTATAGACAAATGGAAAGATAGATAAACACAAAAAAGAAGAAAGTATAGAAATAGAGATAGAATAATTAATAGATAATGAATAAATAGGTAAACTAATAAATATATAGATAAATAGAGGAAATCAAATTCATTTATATACTTTGGTAGACGATAAATATATCAATAGATAGATATATTGAACGATGAACGGAAAAATAAAAATAAACTGATATATTGATAAAAACGTAAACACATAGATTAATATATAGATAGATAAATAGATACACAGATGACAGATAGATAGAGAAATGAATGATTAGTTTGAGATAAACACAGATAAATAGATAAGTACATAACAGGATAGATATATTTACCAGTGACAATGTAGATGAATACGTGTAAGATGGGTAGACAGGTAGAGCGATAGATAAAGATATATGAAAAGATGATATATAGAGATAAAATATAAATTGATAGATAAATATATAGATCTATAAAAACTACTTATTAGAAAAATAAATAAAAAGATAGATAAAAAGATACATAAAATTCCTGAAACATAGATACATGAAAGATTGATCGAAAAACAGATAATAGATGATGATAGATGATAGATAGATAGAGAGAGAGAGAGAGATAGAGATAGAAGATAGATGATAGATAAAAGATAGATGGTAGGTGGATACATAGATAGATAGATAGATAGATAGATAGATAGATAGATAGATAGATAGATAGATAGACAGACATATAAATAGATAAATAAATACACAAATAGATAGAAAGATGATAGACATGTAGACGATGTATAGATGGATGCCTAGATTAATGGATCGTACTTTGGATGGAGAAATGGATGAATGAATGGATGAATAGATGCATGGATGACTGGACGGACAGAGAGATAGATGAATAAATAAATAAATAAACTGATGGATGGATAAATAAAGTAATGGATGGACCGATGGATGAATGAATAGAATGAAAAATATATATAGATTGTATATATATACATGACAGATGATTGAGTGATAGATTCAGAGATGATAGATAAATTCATAGATAGATGATACATAGATAGATAGATGATTAGATAGATAGATAGATAGATAGATAGATAGATAGATAGATAGATTAGATGATAGATAGATGGATGGATAGATAGCAGATGACAAATATTTAGTAATTCGATAGAGGGATGAATAATACTTAGAAATAAAAACAGATAATTAAAAACGTATATAAATAGATATCAATGTAAGTAAATAGAACACAAAAAATACGTTCCATAAAGACAACAGTTAGTGATTTTGAAAATGATAATTACCATTTGATATATTAAAAGACAGAATAATAAAGACATAAGCATATAAGAACGATAGACTGATAGATTATAAATACACAAATGATAGATGATAGATGGATAGATAATGAATAGATAGATAAATAGATAGATAGATAGATAGATAGATAGATAGATAGATAGATAGATAGATCGATCGGTCAATGATGGAATGATGAATGAAAGGACTGATATACGAATAATAGATCCATAAATAAATACTATAGAAATGTTTGTGAATAAATGAAAATTATATGGTCTGGAAAATCAAATATGTATTCATCGTTAGGAAGAAAAAGATTGACATTTAAAAAGGGTATTCATTTGAAAAATAAATAAGAAATGATAGGATTCTTAGATAAATATATTAATAGATAAGTAGATAGATGGAATATCAAAGGGAGAGAGAGAGATGAAGACATACACATATATATACTGAAACATAGGTAAATAGATACAAGATACTTGGATAGATAAATAGATAGACAGATATAAGACATAAAGAAGTAAACAGCTGTTTAGAAAAAGAAACTAAAATTCTGTACAAAGGTATAACGTAGTTAGGTAAATTTGAAAAAATTGTATTACAGAGAAATGTATTATAGAACAGATAAAGAGGTAGTTATAGATAAATTAATTGATATAGATAGATAAATAGATTGATAAAAACATAGATCCATACAGAAATGAAAATCACACAGAAAGATAAATAACTGGGTACATAAAACGATGATAGATATATGATAGATAGATAAATAGATGATGAGTGGACACCTGGGTGTGAGAATGGATGGGTGGATGGATAGATACATGGGTAGAAAGGGAAGAGGATAGATAGATTAATAGATAGATAGATAGACAGATAGATAGATAGATAGATAGATAGATACACACATACATACATACATACATACATTCATACATACAT
>NW_024345689.1:0-417 GCF_902729225.1 Pteropus medius | reverse complement strand
CTGCGTCCATGGCGGCCGTCACCCGCTGGAAAGAGCTCAGTTGGGAGACACTGCAGAGAGCTGTGGGTCTGAATTCGGCCTCCGTGCCTTAGGAGCTTTGCGGTCAGCTCTTTGAGCCTTTCATTTCTTCATTTTGAATGCGTCCCCTTGGACCATTACGACCATCCCAGGCAGAAAGGTGAGGGAGAGGGAGGTGTCTGCTTCCGTCCTGAAGTCTGATTTCCACTGCGGAAAGCGGGAATGAGCCGAGGTCTTAGGAAGGAGCCCCGGGGCCTCTGGGATGAAAAGAGATCATGCTGAATTGTGGCTCTGGAACGCCCGGTGTCCAACTGCGGGGAGGTGGAGGTGCTAGGAGCGGCCTGTCTTCTGTGGTAGACCAGGGGTCCACGCAGGTTTCCTTCGAAAATCCACCATATA
>NW_024345688.1:592-1082 GCF_902729225.1 Pteropus medius | reverse complement strand
GGGAAAGGCGGGACCAGGGTCGGAATAACTTAGAAAAGGACCAATGTGCATACTGTAAGAAGAAAGGACATTAGAAGAACATATACCCCGAAAAGGGCCAGGCCCTGGGGAAAAAGGCCCCACTCATTATGTTAGAGGATGCAGAATGAGGAGGTCAGGGCTCCTACATTATGAGCCCCCGGGAGCCCAGGGTAACATTGCAAGTCGGGGGCCAATCTGTAAACTTTTTAGTGGACACAGGGGCTATGTACTCAGTCTTGCAGAATACAAACGGCCCCCTACCAACCTAGGAAAAAGGACCATCACTCATTTGTTCCTGGTTATGCCCGAATGCCCGTACCCCTTGCTGGAGAGAGACTTACTACAAAAATTACGGGCCACCATCTCTTTTAAGGAAAGACACACTGAACTAACTCTGGGGGCCACTCCATCTGCAATAATGCTCACTTGCCCCCCTCTCTGAAGAATACCTTTTATTAGAGGAGCCTGT
>NW_024345688.1:0-552 GCF_902729225.1 Pteropus medius | reverse complement strand
TGCTCCTTTGCAAGGACAGCCGCCGGCTAATAAACTGTCTCTTGGACTAGAGCACTCGAGTTGGGCCTGGTTATTTCGGTCACAACAGTTATGCCCGAATGCCCGTACCCCTTGCTGGAGAGAGACTTACTACAAAAATTACGGGCCACCATCTCTTTTAAGGAAAGACACACTGAACTAACTCTGGGGGCCACTCCATCTGCAATAATGCTCACTTGCCCCCCTCTCTGAAGAATACCTTTTATTAGAGGAGCCTGTTTTCGATCCTTCCCCTAATGTATCACTGTTAAAAGAACTGCGGTGCAAGATCCCTCGGGTGTGGGCGGAGACTAACCCACCCGGACTGGCAGCCCATCAGCCTCCTACTGTTGTGCTAAGTCCGGTACAGTATCGCAGCGCATATTCTCGGAGGCTCTTAAAGGAAGGGATCTCAGTCCCCTGTCATTCGCCTTGGAATACCCCACTGCTTCCAGTTCAGAAACCAGGTACCCAAAACTACAGGCCAGTACAGGACCTCAGAGAAGTAAATAAGCGGGTTGAAACCATACATCC
>NW_024345687.1:0-651 GCF_902729225.1 Pteropus medius | reverse complement strand
TCCTTTGGTCTGCACGCTTCTTCCCCACCCTCTCTCCATTTCTTCCTCCCTTCCTTTTCCTTTGTCACCTGATGAGCTCCTGCTAATTATTCCAAACTAAACTTGACTCTCACCTCTTCTGGGAGACTTTCCTGGGTCTGCCAAGGCTCCAGGAGCTGTCCTGGAGCAGGGTCACCATGTAGCCTGGTTAACGTGGTTGTCCCTAAGTCGTGTCTGGTTAGACTTCCATTCCTCTGAGAATGGAAACCAACTACAGCCACACGATTAATAGGATTAAGAATTAATCCTAATTAAAACTGTGCAAGGAAACTTTGCGCCCTTTGATCAACATCTCATTTCCCCGCGCATATACTATTTTCGTAATGTCTGCACCCATTTATATTCTGTATTTTAAAACTATGCACGAAAACAGTATGGAGTTTCCTCAAAAAATTAAAAACAGAACTATATTATGATCCGGCAATTCCACTTCTGGGTATTTATCCAAAGAAAATGAAAACACTAACTCGACAAGATATGTTCGTCGCAGCATTATTTACCAAGATACGGAGCCAAGATACGGAGACGAGCTAAGTGTCCATCGATAGATAAATAAAGGAAATGTGGTATATATTTACAGTGGAATATTATTTAGCTGTTAAACTAAGGACA
>NW_024345686.1:0-870 GCF_902729225.1 Pteropus medius | reverse complement strand
CATTGGGGCAGAATAATTCTTCGGGGGTAAGGAGCTGTCCTGTGCTCTGTAGGACCCTCAGCAGCGTCCTTGGCCTCTATTGACTAGATGCCAGAAGTACCCGCAGTGCGACAACCAAAGCCATCTCTAGATGGTGCCAAATGTCCCTGGGGGGCAAAACTGCCCCAGCTGAAAACCACTACTCTCGGCAGTAGAGGGTAAAAGCAAGGCCAAGGGAGGTTGAGAAGCGCTAAACTAGACCCGGATTGTATTAGTGGTAAGAGGAAGTGTTTCTAAATGGCAAAATGAGCGTTTCTAACAAAGGCCCAAAGTCCCAGGGGAGCCCGCCTCAGGGAGCGGGGAGGTCTCTGCAGCTGCCGCCCCCTTGCGTGAGAGCCCGGGGTACAGCCCTCATATAAGCTGAGTGCCCTCCTCCGGCCCATGGCCCTCACCTGGTGCTTCTGTCTCTTGTGTGCTAGATGCCACCATAGTCTAATGACACTAAAACGAGGCAAAATATCTCCCAGTGTCGTCCCAGATTATTGCTGCTCTAAGAGTCTCCAATTGGGTTTTCTAGTCTGTTCCTCAGCCTGTAAACAAGCATCTCTCTGGGGCTTCTCCCTGACCAGCATGCTTCCATCCCGCTAACCTGCCCGACCCTGCCTGCCTCTGTGAACGGCATTATTCCACTCTGTGAAACAGATGGGGCATCTCCCAAAGTGTCTCTGAGTGGAAATTTCCTGTGCTGCCTCGCTTAACTGCAGTCTTCAACCCAGAACCTTCTGTGCTTCCTGTTCCAGACACCAGCAGATCCTTGAGTCCAAGCTTCCTACACTTTGGTCTTAATATACCAACAAAGGAAAGCTCGTTAAACCTGCCTTGCCAGTTAAG
>NW_024345685.1:0-546 GCF_902729225.1 Pteropus medius | reverse complement strand
GATCAGCTCTTTGAGCCTTTCATTTCTTCATTTTGAATGCGTCCACGGGGACCATTACGACCATCCCAGGCAGAAAGGTGAGGGAGAGGGAGGTGTCTGCTTCCGTCCTGAAGTCTGATTTCCACTGCGGAAAGCGGGAACAGCCGTGCCTGAGGAAGGAGCCCCGGGGCCTCTGGGATGAAAAGAGATCATGCTGCATTGTGGCGCTGGAACGCCCGGTGTCCACACTGCGCGTAGGTGGACGTGCTAGGAGCGGCCTGTCTTCTGTGGTAGAGCAGGGGTCCACGCAGGTTTCCTTCGAAAATCCACCGTATACATATATATGAATATATATATGCATATATATGTATATGGTAGCTTTGGCGAAAAGCTCTCTGGTGACGTCCATTTGAGCCAGAATCGCAAACTTCCGAGAAAAGGCTCACTTGCGGCAAATGCACAGCACTCCCGGGGCCTTGGGGCTCTGTGGGCCATGCCCGGTCATCTGCGGGTACTGGGTTGGCGAAGTTGGAGGAGCACTCACTGACACTTTGAGCTCCTAGAGGT
>NW_024345684.1:0-550 GCF_902729225.1 Pteropus medius | reverse complement strand
AGTAATGACCTGAAAAACAAATGTAAACAATTTAATGATGCCACTTTTCACTGACTTGTCTGAACTGAACCCTAACCACACACAGGATATATAATAGTGTCCATTTTATACACACAGGATGTATAAATGTATAAAATGGATATATAATAGTGTCCATTTTATACACACAGGATGTATAAATGTATAAAATGGACACTATTATATATCCACACACAGGATATATAATAGTGTCCATTTTATACATTTAAAAATGGTTAAGATGGTAAATTTTTTGTGATTTTACCACAATTAAAATAAATATTCTTAGTTTAAAGCATATTCCTTTTGAAACTTATACAAAGGATATAGTGTCCTTCTAGAAGGTTTTTGTGATTTAGAATTTGTTCATAATATTCCTCAAATATTATAGTACCCTTAAAGTAAAACAGTTTATAAATATCTTGTTGAAAAGTATACTTAGAAATTACTAGCTATATAAAACTCTTATTGACTACCATGGTTAGGCTAGACTTTCTAGAATTATGGTTTAAATGTAAATGAACATTTTTCT
>NW_024345683.1:0-440 GCF_902729225.1 Pteropus medius | reverse complement strand
CATGGAAATTCCAAAGACGGTTAAGTCAAAATGAGGAATAGATGCCACTGGGGACTCAGGAATGGGAAGAAGGGGCCAGGACTTCAAAGAGAAGTCAGGCAATTTACGAGGGCCTGAAAAGAGTACACGTTTAGTAAATGAATGTTTGCCTGGCCACCTTAAAACAACAGGACACAGGAGGATCATGAAGGAAGGGTCCCCACCCCCCGCCCCACCCTGCCCGGGGCTACCACACCTGGTTCTAAACTAGTTATCTCTGAGGAGTCTCCCTTCCTGGAGCAGATTCTCTATCTTTAATTCTTTTAAGCAGTAAGGTGGAGACGACAAAGGTTCTTCCTGAGCCTTCTGAGCCTTGATTGTTCTCAGCTCAAAATAATCTGCATGCCAGCGCGGCACGTCTTGGGGTGATTGTTCTGAACCCCCACAGTTCATTTCAGGAT
>NW_024345682.1:0-485 GCF_902729225.1 Pteropus medius | reverse complement strand
GTATACCAGATTTTAAAACTAAATCTGTTGAACTCTCAATTACCTGTGACACCAATAAAAATCTCACCTCTTATATGAAGGCTTATGTGATGGCTAACTTGATGTGTCAACCTGACTGGGCTATGTGATGTCCAGATAGCTGGTAAAACATAATTTCTGGGTGTGAGCGTGTTTCTGGAAGAGATTAATGTTTGAATTGGTAGATTTAGTAAAGAAGATTACCTTCGACATTGTGGTTGGGCATTACAGAACCCTTGGGGACATGAGCAGAACAAAAAGCCAGAGGAAGAGTAAGTGTGCTCTCTGTTTGCACTTGGACGTCCATGCTCTCCTGTCCTCAGACATCGTTGCTCCTGGTTCTCAGACTTTTGGACTCAGAACAGGACTTACACCACCGGTTTTTCTTTTTTTTTTTTCAGTTTGCAAACAGAAAATGTGGGACTTCTCGGCTTCCATAATCATGTGAGCCTACATATATATCCAGC
>NW_024345681.1:0-501 GCF_902729225.1 Pteropus medius | reverse complement strand
CTCTGACGCCAGAAAGAAATCAGCATTCTGGCCTCCCGCTCAGCCCCCTTTCTCATTCTCTACTTCTCCCTGGCTCATCCTGGCGTAGGGGCTGCCGTTCTACGCCAGCCCCTGTGCTGAGGGCGTCCCTTGGATGCGGTGCTTGAGGGCAGCTGGAGCCTTGGGCAGGGCGCTCTCTGCCACCCTGGCCTGATTGAATCACCAGAACCACAGGATATTCTCCATTGCTTCTCTCCAGGACCACATAATGACACTGCACTGCACTGTGCAGCCTCTTTACCTCATTAGCCTCTCACAGCACCCCTAGTAGGCAGGCAGGCAGGCAGGCAGGCAGGCAGAGTCATGCCTTCTCCCTGCCTGACAGAAGAAACAGAGGCTCAAGATCAAGTCAGCAAAATGAGAGTCAGCAACCGGGTCTTCTGATTTAGTCTAGAGTTCCCTAAAATAATTGTGACAAAATCATTATGAAGCCTATGGCTCCACAAGGAAATAAGAGAAATT
>NW_024345680.1:0-860 GCF_902729225.1 Pteropus medius | reverse complement strand
ATGTTCCTTAATTGAGAAGGGTATGGATTACCTGGATGTGTTTGTCAACGCTCATATGATTCGACACATGATTCTTGTGCTTTAGTGTACACGAATACATCTTAAAAAAGAACTGTAAACTAAAGGAGGCAATAATAAAAATAAGCTCTAGAAATACGAAAATGTCAATCAAATGAATACGGCCTTGTGTGAAGGAGTGGGGCTTCCGCAAACCTTCCCTCCGCCGCCCTTCGGGAACGCGGCTAAGGACGCGCCACTGTCTTTCCAAGCCCTTTTTCAATTTTCCGTACATATGCATAAAGCAATTTACCGAAGCGGCATCGCAGTCTGCGTATTTTTCATCAGCGGCCTCCTTCACGACGGTGGGTGTAGGTGGGTGTGGGTGGCCACAACAGCGTCACGTGTCGGCCCACGTGGCTCAGCAGACCCGCTGCACTCTTCCGGGAGGAGCTGATCCCGCAGGATCTCGCGGGATCTCCGGCTGCGGGATCTCCAGCTGCGGGACGGGGCTCCCGGGCATGCTTTCATTTGTTTGAGTGGTTCATTCCTTTAAAAAGGGAAAACGGCTGCGTAATAGCGATAACCCATATTTTTTCACTGCTCTTTTATTACATGCTTGTCGGTCTGCTTGACGTTGCATAAACAACTGACGTTAACCGTTTTGAAGTCACATTCTTAGCAGTGTAATTCTAGGTCATGTCATATTAAAATCGTAACTCTTCCTGCTTGTTGTCCACCCGTTGTCACGCCCACAGAAGTCCTGTGTGTACTTCCTCATGTCCTCCTTGCTTTGACCTTGAGTGAGATCTGCCTTCTTAGTGAAGCAATTCTGATGCGAAGCTAAGGTTCCTGCGATGGGC
>NW_024345679.1:0-400 GCF_902729225.1 Pteropus medius | reverse complement strand
GGAGCTTTGCGATCAGCTCTTTGAGCCTTTCATTTCTTCCTTTTGAATGCGTCCACGGGGACCATTACGACCATCCCAGGCAGAAAGGTGAGGAGAGGGAGGTGTCTGCTTCAGTCCTGAAGTCTGATTTCCACTGCGGAAAGCGGGAAGGAGCCGTGCCTGAGGAAGGAGCCCCGGGGCCTCCGGGATGAAAAGAGATCATGCTGAATTGTGGCTCTGGATCGCCCGGTGTCCACACTGCGGGGAGGTGGAGGTCCTAGGAGCGGCCTGTCTTCTATGGTAGACCAGGGGTACACGCAGGTTTCCTTCGAAAATCCACCATATACATATAGATGAATATATATATGCATCTATATGTATATGGTAGCTTTGGCGAAAAGCTCTCTGGTGACGTCCATTT
>NW_024345678.1:0-6487 GCF_902729225.1 Pteropus medius | reverse complement strand
GATATATTGCAATAACTAATAGTAATGACTAGCATTTACTCATTGCACATTTACTGAGCACCCAGAGTTCTGTGAAGCTCTTTACTTTCGTTATCTCACTGACCCCTGGGAACCCATGTGGTGGGTACAAAATTATCTACATTGAGGAAACTAAGGTTTAGAGAGACCGAGTCAGTTGCTTTAAGGACACCCAACAGTCAGGACTTGAACTCAGGTCTGGGCCACAGAGGCAAAGCAACTCCTGCTTGGGGCTGGGTTTCTGGCCTGGGGATTAGCCACAGCCACCTCTCTCGCGGTAGGTGCTGTGAGCACCTGAGTTGGACAGATGCGAAGGCACACTGACAGTCCCCAAGCCAAGCGCGCCTCGCTGGCCCTAGGGGCGGACTGGAAGGAGAGATTTCTTCGGGAGACTAACAAGGCACCGCGACAGTGCGCTGGAGGGATCCCTGGACCCACCCCGGGAAAATCCTGGAACAAACTCAAGAGGGCTGGAGGCGGGCGCTCACTGGCCTTGCAAGTGAATCTGAGCTCAGGGTGGGTCTTTAGTCCCTGCTGAATCTCTGCTAAGGATTACCTTGGCTGTCTGATGGAGTGTGAGTAAACCCAAAAGGTCTTGAAGAGAATGGATATTCACAGCCAGGACCCTTCTGCCTGAAGGTTATGGCACTGGGTTGTCAGCTTAGCATACTTCCAGAACTTTCAGATCCTATTTCGCCATCTGCCTTCTAGGTCTTCTTGACTCTATCTATGACCATTTTAATTATTACTTATTCAATGGTTAAAGCAAAGAGAGCAAAAATTACGTTTTCTGACCCAAGAGGGCGCCCAGCATGGGGCGAGAGGTCCCCCAAGGCTCTAAACCACTGAAGCGGTGGTGTCACTGTCCAGTCTGAACTCATAGGCTGGGATACTTAGAGCCCAGGCGGGCTGGAATCAGTGGGCAAGAGAAAGGGTTCTTCTTCTATAACTAAAAGCTGCCAGATCTTGGTGTCCAGGTCTTGAGGAATGCGAACGCTGATGGAATAAGTGACATCCACCACATCCCATCACCACCAAGGACAAAAACTCAGAACGCTGGGATGTTCATTTTTCACTTTCAGCAGCATCCACATTATGTGATGGGAGGTGTACAATCAAGTGTGTCTCAACAAGGTTTGTTCTCAAACTTGAAAGAAAACCATAACCGATGTTCTCCACGCCTGTGCTCCACGCCTATGCTCCCGGCCTCCAGCTCCTGGCACTCGCTCCGCGGCCGAGATGTGTGAAACTTCTTGGCTCAGGTGAGCGGATGTGCGACACGCTCCAGGACTGCGAGAGGAAGCCGGGAGGGGAAATAGAGGAGGGTTGCCTGGGGCCTGAAACCGCCTGTACTCGGCGTGTCGAACGCTGGCTCCCCGCTGTCAGGTTGAAAGGGCAACTCCTCCCACAGGAGCAGTGGAGGTGAACCTCGGTGCTGAGACTCAAAAGTTCACCCACCGAGAGTCGCGGCTCTGGGTTGTCGGTTACAGCATGCTCCTGGAACTTTAAGAGCCACTCTCTCCTCTGCCTTCCAGGTCTTAGACCCTAAATCAGGCCTATTTCACTTTATTGTATACTCGGTGGTTAAAGCGCGGCATACACGCGGGCGTATACACCCCAGCACCAAATGGGGAGAATTTGGAAGGAAATGTTGGAAACTCAGAGTATCCTTTCGGATACCTGGATTTCTTTCTCTCTCCACAGTCTTTCTCTCCACTCCCTCCTTTTCCTCATTGCACCACCTTAGACAGATGCAAAGAAAATGTGCTGACACCTGGGCCCCAGAGACAGACTACTGGGTCGAATCCCTTTTGTTACTGTGTGACCCTGAGAAAAGAACTTAGTTTTTCTGTGCTTCATTGTTAGCATCTATAGAATGTGGGTGATGATAATAACTTCCTCCTGAGATTATTGCCTGGGAACACACTATTAAGTGTTTGTTGTTTGTTTTTTGTCTGCTGCCCAGGTTATCTCAAGAATTGGGCATTCTCTAGCCTAGGTGCCACAGGTTTTAAGAGGCCAGAGCGAGGCACTTTCTTCTCCAGTGCTCAGGTAAGCTTTTTCCAGGTGGTGGAGCCAAGGGCAGACATAGCTGCCTGGCTTCAGTGGACCAGAGAGACGGTGGATTTGGGCGTGGGCCTCTGAGGAGGCAGTGGATGGTCCAAGTATGCTGGGAAAAGGTCAGGCTCTGGGGATTCAGGGAGCTCAGGGCTGCCTACAGTCCTGAATTTAGGAAAGGCTCTAACATTGCATCTAACCCGTGCAGCATTGTACTATCCTCATTTAGTGTGCTGGGACAGTCTTGTGCCAAGCTTTGGGTAGCTTCCTTGTGTGGCACACTGGGGGTGCTTCTGCTCACCTCTCTGAAAATGGAGAGAGGGTTGGGGAGGAACCCTGCAAGTTATTCACAGGGAACTGACTGTCTCTCTGGGTAGCTATGCTTGCTTCTTGCATCCTTTTTTTTTTAATAAAAAGAAATATTGTTTAAAAATTACACAGTAATACATAGTGATTGTCAGAGAATCAAGCAGTATTAGAACTATATCGGAGTGGTTAAATGTGTAGGCCCTGGGCCCAAATCTGAACTTGGCAATTTGCTAGCTATGTGACCTGGGGGAAATTATTTAACTTCTCTGTGCCTCAAATTGGTATCTAATCAAAGTAAAACTTCATCATTTGGACTAGTGTTGGATAATTATGAAATAGACCAAGTTCTGTTTCCCAAAATCTCATCTTTTGGGGAACACAGCTATCCCAACATTTTTCAGCCTCCCTTGCAGTTCAGTGTAATGATGTGATTCAATTATAGGCAATGAATGGAACAGGTGTGGAAATCACGTGTGCCACTCCTGGGATGAGAACTTTGAGACAGAGGTGAGATTCCTTCTTGCTCTTTTTCTCTTTTGGAACTAGCTTCAACTATGCAGATGACATGGCCCTAGAGGAATCACATCGGGGACTCTTCACCACTTGTCTTGGAAGGTTACTTGACTGAGAAACAAACTTCTCATATTTTAAGTTACTGACTTTTGGGATCTATTTTTTTAAAATACATTCTCTTTGGGATCACCTAATAGAGTGCTTAACTTTTGGGCTCCAGCAAATTCTATTGTGGCCTTGCATCATCACACTGGATGGCTGGGATCTTTTTTTTTTGTTTGTTTGTTTTTTATAGCAGTTTAGCTACTATAACTAGTTTGTCCTTGGAGTCAGGGTGAGATGACTTTGTCAGCAAATTGCAGAAAAAAAAACTAAAACATCTTTTATCTGTGAACACCAGAGACTGAATTGGGAGCCAAGCATAAAAGTCAAACCATTTGATTTCTAGGTGCATTCAGTCCTCAAATAGAAATAGGTTAACACAGCTGGTTGTTATCGTTAGGAACATAAGTCTTAAAATGATCATTAGTGAGGTTCTGGCAGGTCTAAGCCCAAATCATATGTGCTTCCATTTAAAGGTGATGGGTTACAGAGGTTTTTGTCACCCTGTCACGTGGGGCCCTCCCCTCCATGTCAGTGTCACTCTTGCCTTGGGCACATGCTTATTACGCTTAGGAGTTGTCATCAGGTGATAAGCCTACTTCCTACTACAGTCTTTTTTGGATCCACAGTACCTAAGCCAATGGAATGAACCAAGGTAATGGCAGTACAAAGTCAAGAAATGCTATTACTGAAATAACTTAAAATAGGAAAACAACACAAAACAAGAAACTTGCCATGAAAAGGGCCCAAATGGCTTTCCTTTGAGGAAAGTATACAAACTTAAGTAAAAGAACTTTGAAGTGTCATTTTGTACCATTTCAAGACATTAATTTTGCTTATTTCACAGTCCTCAGCTGTGGTGTTCTTGCTCACATTACCACATAGCTAAGTTCTAGATTAATGATATGTTTTGGTTTCATTTAGAACAGAGCACAATTATCTCCATTCTCCAGAAAAGGTGGACCACCAATAAGCCGCACTGACTGTTGCCTTGTATGAGACTTTGAAGACACCAAGTGGTCATTTTGCCTCTTCATCTATATTAACCCAATTCACAGTAGAAGCCATCACATTATACATATAAGGAAAGTGCTTTTTGCTTTTTAAAAAACAGAAGAAAACTTCATCATAACCTAAGTAACTAAACCCTCAGACTCTCCACGAAGACATCCAGTGAAGGAAGTGGCAGCTAGACTTCATAGCCTCGACTCTTATACCCTAATACCTCGGGCGTTTTTCACTATGTAATTACTTGTCCCAGCTGAACTCAGTGGAGGGTTCTATTACACAATTCTTTCTATTACCTTTTTGATACTCTGACCATCAGGCCTTCTTAGTTATCATAATCCAAAGAACAGCTGAGGAAATCTTGAGATGTTTAAACAAGGTTTTACTTAAGTCTGGGGATAACCAAAGGGAAATAAACATCAAAAGTAACTTGGATCCAGATGATGCTATAAACTCTTTGTTGGTATGGACCATGTGTATCTCATATGCTGCATCCCCGTCACATAGTGAGTGACTGAATGAAAAAGATGACATATAAGAGACTTGAAGGATAAATTAGAGTTAGGTAGGTAAAAAGTTGAAAAAAGACCATTATTTGAAGAAGGAATGCATATGTAGAGTTTGAAATGTAAAAAGGACATTTGAATATCTGGAAGAAGGTCAGTTAGGTTGGACCACAGTGAGTGAGAAGAGTATGTAAGATGGGGCTAGATCGTGTAGGATCTAACAGGTTTTGGCCTAAGAACAATGGAAAAAATCTAAATATTTAAAGCATTAAAAAAATATAAACTACTTATTTTGAGATAGTTATAGATTTTCATGCAGTTGTAAGAAATAAAAGAGACAACTTTAATACTCTTTACTCAGTTTCCCACAATGGCAATGTCTTGCAAAATTATATTATAATTTACAACCAGGAGATTGACATTGATATATATAGTCAAGATAACAGAACATTTTTATCAGCAAAAGGATTCCTCACTTTGCCCTTTTAAAGCTGCATCCCCTTACCTCCTGCCCTCATCTCCTTCTCAACTCTTGGCAATGACTAATCTATTTCCCAGTCTCATAATTTTGTCTTTAAATAATATTATATGAATGGAATCGTGATATGAAACCATTTGGAACTGACTTTTTTTATTCAGCATAATTCTCTGGAGATTTATCCCAATCGTTGCATGTATCGATAGTTTATCTTTTTTTGTTGCCGAGTAGTATTCCATGGTATGTATGTGCCATGGTTTCTTTAACCACTCATTCACTGAAGGACACCTGGGTTGTTTTCAGATTTTGTCTATTATGAATGAAACTGCTATGAATATTTGTATATACATTTTTGTGTTAACATAAATCCTTGTTTCTCTGGGATATATGCTCAGGAGTATGATTGGTGAGTCATATGGCAGCTGTGTGTTTAGTTTTTAAAGTAACCATTTGCTAGGAGCTGAATTCTCTGTCCTCCCCCTAATGCATATGTTGAAGTCCTAACCCCTGTACCTCAAAATGTGAATGTATTTGAGATAGGGTATTTAAAACAGTAATTAAGTTAAATGAGGTCATCAGGGTGGGCCCTAATTCAATGACTGTCCTTATAAAAAACAGAGATTAGGACACAGGCACATAAAAAGAGAGAAGACTATATGAAGACACAGGGAGAAGGCAGATTTCTATAAGCCAAGGAGAGAGGCCTCAAAAGAAACCAACCTTGTGATAGAGATGTTAGCTAAAGCTAATGGTGATTATCACTTTGCAATATATAAGTATATAATATCAACATTTTGTATACCTTAAACTTATACAATGTTACATGTCAATTATATCTCAATAAAGGTGGAAACAATGAAGAAACCAACCCAACTGACACCTTGATCTTGTACTCCTAGCCTCTGGAACTATAAGTAAATAAATTTCTATTGTTTAAGCCACACTGTGGTACTTTGAACACTGAGGTACTTTGTTATGGCAGTTCTAGCAAACTTATACACTGCCAAACTGCCAGAGTGGCTGTACAATTTCATAATTTTACCACAGTGCATAAATCCAGTTTCTCCACATTCTTCCCAGTATTGGGTTTTGCTATTGTTTTTTATTTTAGCTATTATAATAGGTGTGTGGTGTATCTCATCATGGTTTTAATTCACATTTTACTAATAATCAATCGATGTTGGGCATCTTTTCATGTGCTTACTTGCTGCATGTATATCTTTTTTGGTGAAATATCTCTTCATGTCTTTTGCTCATATTCTAATTGGATTGGTTGCATTTTTACTATTAAGTTTTGAGTGCTTTTCACATATTCCAGTCTTTATTGGATATATTGTTTACAGATATTCTCTACCATCCTGTAGCTCATAGTTTCATTCACTTAACAGGATCTTTCACAGAGTTTTTCTTGGCTTTTTCTTTCTTTCTTTCTTTCTTTCTTTCTTTCTTTCTTTCTTTCTTTCTTTCTTTCTTTCTTTCTTTCTTTCTTTCTTTT
>NW_024345677.1:0-783 GCF_902729225.1 Pteropus medius | reverse complement strand
TCCTTTAACATTTGGTCCAAACCCATAGGACGTACAAACACTATCACATAGATTCTATACAACAGATACTTCAAAGTAAAACTATTCAGAGGACATAACAAACTGAAACAGAGAGTAATATTTTTAAATAACAAACTGAAACAGAGAGTAATATTTTTAAATTTATTTTTTATTAAAAATCTCTACTGATTGTTGTATTTGGCTGAAACTATATACTCTTTGGTGCCTCGAGTATCTGTATGTGGGTGTGTTGACCCCACCCTGTTTATCAAATAGTTCTCTGTGGAAGAATAAGATTATTTCTGGAAAAAAAAATGCCTAAGAACGGAGGGGACATCTACTGCCTTTTACACACTCTACCCCTAACATAAATAAATAGTTCTTACTTTCAAAATGTATTGCATGTTTGACTAATCCACTAGTTTGCATCTTTGATCCTAATCTTGGCTAGATCTTGTCTAAATGCATAATGAATCATTAGTTCTCCTAATTTTTTACTACTACCCCTCTACTACTCTAAAGAGAGGCTTAAACTCTGTGGGGGAGAAAAAAATTTTTTCTTTATACCTTTCTAAATTCTCTGGCTGGATTAATAATCAAATTAAGATGATGTTATTAACAGGAGACAATGACCAAATTTATTATGTATGTACATACAGGGTTCCATATGAGTATGACATTCAAGGACACTTTGGGCAGTTAAGGCTTATAAGCAATCTTGAGCTAAGGAAAAAGTGGATGAGGGTCGAGATTTGAGACTTCTAAGGAGAGAAAGCCAATTCA
>NW_024345676.1:0-539 GCF_902729225.1 Pteropus medius | reverse complement strand
GTCACGTGGAAAGGCAAACCATTATAACATAGCAAGAAAAATGCTCGTTGATGCAAGTACGAAATGCAAAGGGATGCTTGAGACAGGATGACTAACTACCTGGGGCCCATGGGATTTACAGGGGAAGTCTTGGAGGATGAAGTAAGAAGGGAAAGGTGGTTGCTTTCCAGAGGTGGGAGTTCCAGGCATAAGCCCTGAATATAATCTCCTCTACTCATACAGGTCTTCGGTAACTTTATTCCTTAGTCACCTGCCTTGATCTCTTATTTTTTCCTCCATCCTCTATGTTTATGTCTTCGGCCCCATAGAAATCCTTCTAAGCAACACATGGCTAAATTGGCCACCGTCAGAGCTCAAGTGAATTCAGATCATTCCAAACAGGACTTTTGTTTTTGTTTTAGCTTGTTCTACATTTGTTTTCTCTTTCTTTCTTTTCTTTTTTTTTTTTAATTGTGAAGTACAATGTACATACAGAAAAATGAGTAATTATGTGTTATACAGTTTAAAAAGCAATAACGGGTGGAAACCCCATACGTCCC
>NW_024345675.1:0-1445 GCF_902729225.1 Pteropus medius | reverse complement strand
ACCGTCCGTGCACACATGCGGCTGCTCCGCCTGCTCGGGGAGTAAGATTTGGTAGCTGGCCTTTCCTTGGCTTTCCTGTCACTCAGCCCCAGATGCAAAAGCTCCGAGGACAAGCTGCTCCCGGGGGTGACAAACAGCGTCGGGGTTTCCAGACGGTGAAGGCTGGTGGTCGGGGTTCCGAGAAGCCGATGTGCATGTGAGGGGGTGGGCCCCACCCACCCCAGAGGAGACGCAGCCTCGCCACTGTCCAGGCCTGAAAACTCTCCCGGGTCGCTTGGCTCAGAGGCTATTCCGATTGATCGACACGAGACAAGTCAGCTGGGCATGTGGGAGACGGGTGACTGGGCCGGAGCAGAGAGCCGCACTTCCCAGACGAGCGACACTGGACCACCCGGCCAGACCTAGTGGTGTATCGCCTGCGGGCCGGCGAGGGCCCGGAGCCTGCCCCGAGCTGCGTACGAGGGGGACACCGTGGCGTGGGGCTGAGAACCGCTGCCTTCCAGGATGCCTAGTCTGGGGCTTTATTCCTGTGTTTACCCGCTGCCCCCGTAAGCCCTGCAGGCCTGGCCCCCCGCTTCCCTGGGTTCATTTGAACGTGAGCCTTCTGCCCTGTGCGCAGCCGGCCTTCCTCCCCACGGCTCCCGTTCGAGGTGGGAGGCGCCCTGTGGATCCCACACCAAGGAGGGGCCAGAAGCGCCAGAGGGGTGAGTCAGGATGTCTCCCGTGCTCCCGAGGACAGACACAGTCTGCTCTCGTGCCAGGTGCTCTGCATTCTCGGTGTGAGCTCAAGCCAGAGTCCCTGTGACCAAAGGAGCATGAGAGCCTGTGTCCTTTATCAGTGACTCCAAGGACACACAGGCTAAACGGACAGCCATCGCGACCGGATGAATTCATTCCTTTATCCGTTTAGTGAGGAATTTTCCATTTCTTTCCAAATGACGCAAGGGGATAGGCTGGGTGGTATCTGATTATGTAGGACGGTATCTGATGGGTGAACGATTTGGATAAAAAATCGGTAAGGTCTCGAATGCCAGGCTGCTGCTTTGCATGGGGAGTCACTGGAAATTTGTAATTAAAAGGAGAACACGATTGTCTTTTTCCTGTGCTTTCCCACGGATGATGGGAGTTTGCCAACAGATTCGGCAAACCCTGGTGTGGCGGGTGGTTCTCAGCACGCAGGCCATGGGGGTCCTTCGTCTACCGGGGACTGCCCTGGTGTTTCGGGGAGCCGTGGCGGCCTCGCTGGCTATCCCCAGGGGTCCTGTGGCAGGAAGTAAGGAAGCAGAGGCTGGACGGCTGGGGACGGCTGGGCCGACTAACCTCTCCCTCAAGGGTGGGGGCCGTGTGAGAAATGGGTGCTCAGCTCCGTCGCCAGCACCCGGCCCAGTCACCTCCAAACCAGCCCGCGATCCCCGGCCGTCCGCCAGCAGCTGTCACCGAGCGGT
>NW_024345674.1:0-512 GCF_902729225.1 Pteropus medius | reverse complement strand
GTTAGGGTTAGGTTTTGGTTTAGGTATAGAGTTAGGGCTAGGTTTAGGTTTAGGGTTAGAGTTTGGGGTTAGGGTCAGGGTTAGGGTTACGGTTAGGGTAGGGTTTAGGTATAGGTATAGGATTAGGGTTAGTATTAGTGTTAGGTTAGGATTAGGGTTAGAGTTAGAGTTAGGGTTTAGAATTATGGTAAAGGTTAGTGTGAGGGTTAAGGTTTGGGTTACTTTAACCGTTAATGTTAGGTTAGGGTTAGGGTTAGGGTTAGCGTTAGGGTAAGGGTTAGGTTTAGGTTTAGGGTTAGAGTTTCGGATTAGGGTAAGAGTTAGGGTTAAGGTTCGGGTTAGGTTTAGGTTTAGGTATAGGATTAGGGTTAGTATTAGTGTTAGATTGGGATTAGGGTTAGAGTTTTAGTTAGGGTTTAGAATTATGGTAAAGGTTATTGCGAGGGTTAAGGTTAGGGTTACTATTACCGTTAATGTTAGCTTAGGGTTATGGTTAGAGTTCGAGTTAGGGT
>NW_024345673.1:0-6478 GCF_902729225.1 Pteropus medius | reverse complement strand
CCCTCCCGGGGCCTTGGGGCTCTGTGGGCCATGCCCGGTCATCTGCGGTACTGGGGTGGCGAAGTTGGAGGAGCACTCACTGACACTTTGAGCTCCTAGAGGTACAAACTACGTGTCATTCGTCTCTGCATCTCTGGCAGGGTTCAGGGCCGCCCACAGACAGCGTACCCGGGGATGCTTTGGCCCCTCCGTCCATGGCGGCCGTCACCCGCTGAAAAGAGTTCAGTTGGGAGACACTGCAGACAGCTGTGGGTCTGAATTCGGCCTCCGTGCCTTAGGAGCTTTGCGATCAGCTCTTTGAGCCTTTCATTTCTTCATTTTGAATGCGTCCACGGGGACCATTACGACCATCCCAGGCAGAAAGGTGAGGGAGAGGGAGGTGTCTGCTTCCGTCCTGAAGTCTGATTTCCACTGCGGAAAGCGGAAGGAGCCGAGGCCTTAGGAAGGAGCCCCGGGGCCTCTGGGATGAAAAGAGATCATGCTGAATTGTGGCTCTGGAACGCCCGGTGTCCACACTGCGGGGAGGTGGAGGTGCGAGGAGCGGCCTGTCTCCTGTGGTAGAGCAGGGGTCCACGCAGGTTTCCTTCAAAAATCCACCATATACATATATATGCATATAGATGAACATATATATGCATATATATGTATATGGTAGCTTTCGCAAAAAGCTCTCTGGTGACGTCCATTTCGAGCCAGAATCGCAGACTTCCGAGAAAAGGCTCACTTGTGGCAAATGCACAGCCCTCCCGGGGCCTTGGGGCTCTGTGGGCGATGCTCGGTCATCTGCGGGTACTGGGGTAGCGAAGTTAGAGGAGCACTCACTGACACTTTGAGCTCCTAGAGGTACAAACTACGTCTCATTCGTCTCTGTATCCTCTTGCAGGGTTCACGGCCACCCACAGACAGCGTAGCCAGGGATGCTTTGGCCCCTCCGTCCATGGGGGCCGTCACCCGCTGGAAAGAGGTCAGCTGGGAGACACTGCAGACAGCTGTGGGTCTGAATTCGGCCTCCGTGCCTAGGAGCTTTGCGATCAGCTCTCTGAGCCTTTCATTTCTTCATTTTGAATGCGTCCACGGGGACCATTACGACCATCCCAGGCAGAAAGGTGAGGAGAGGGAGGTGTCTGCTTCCGTCCTGAAGTCTGATTTCCACTGCGGAAAGCGGGAAGGAGCCGTGCCTGAGGAAGGAGCCCCGGGGCCTCTGGGATGAAAAGAGATCATGCTGAATTGTGGCTCTGGAACGCCCGGTGTCCACACTGCGGCGAGGTGGAGGTGCTAGGAGCTGCCTGTCTTCTGTGGTAGACCAGGGGTCCACGCAGGTTTCCTTCGAAAATCCACCATATACATATATATGCATATAGATGAACATATATATGCATATATATGTATATGGTAGCTTTGGCAAAAAGCTCTCTGGTGACGCCCATTTCGAGCCAGAATCGCAGACTTCCGAGAAAAGGCGCACTTGCGGCAAATGCACAGCCCTCCCGGGGCCTTGGGGCTCTGTGGGCGATGCTCGGTCATCTGCGGGTACTGGGGTACTGAAGTTGGAGGAGCACTCACTGACACTTTGAGCTCCTGGAGGTACAAACTGCGTCTCATTCGTCTCTGTATGCTCTTGCAGGGTTCAGGGCCACCCACAGACAGCGTACCCAGGGATGCTTTGGCCCCTGCGTCCATGGCGGCCGTCACCCGCTGGAAAGAGTTCAGTTGGGAGACACTGCAGACAGCTGGGTCTGAATTCGCCTGCGGCTCTTTTTAGAAGCTTTCTATGCATCAGCTCTTTTTGAGCCTTTCATTTCTTCATTTTGAATGCGTGTCCATGGGGACCACATTACGAACATCCCAGGCTGAAAGGTAGAGGGAGAGGGAGGGTGTCTGCTTCCGGCCCTTAAGTCTGATTTCCACTGGGCGAAAGTGGGAAGGAGCCGAGGCTCGAGTGAAGGAGTCCTGGGCCTCTGGGATGAAAGAGATCATGCTGAATTGTGGCTCTGGACGTCTGGAAGTCCACACTGGGCGGGGAGGTGGAGGTGTTGTAGCAGCTGCCTGTTCTCTGTGGTAGACCAGGGGGTCCGTTTGAGTTTCTTTTCTTGTAACCACTATATACATATAGATGAATATATATAGCATCTATATGTATATGGTAGCTTTGGCGAAAAAGCTCTGTTGACGTCCATTTTGAGCCAGGAATCAAGAGACTGAGAAAAGGCTCACTTATGCAAATGCACAGCCCCTCCCGGGGCCTTGGGGCCTGTGGGGCCATTCCTGGTCATCTGGGTGGTACTGGGGCATGGTTGGAGGAGCACTCACAGACACTTTGAGTCTTCAGGTACAAATCATGCGTGTTATCTGTCTCTCATCCTCTGTAGGGGTTCAGGGCCGCCCACAGATTGGAAGCCGCATCTCGGGATGCTTTGGCTCCGGCCCATGGCTGCCGCCACCGCTGAAAGAGTTCAGCTGGGAGACACTGCAGACAGCTGTGGGTCTGAGTTCCTCTGCCTCCCGTGCTTTAGGAGCTTTACATGCATCAGCTCTTTTTGAGCCTTTCATTTCTTCATTTTGACGCGTGTCCCCGGGGACTATAACTACCATCCCAGGCTGAGCGGGGTGAGGGAGAGGGAGGTGTCTGCTTCCGTCCTGAAGTCTGATTTCCACTGCGGAAAGCTGGAAGGAGCCGGGCCTGAGGAAAGAGCCCCGGGGCCTCTGGGATGAAAAGAGATCATGCTGAATTGTGGCTCTGGAACGCCCGGTGTCCACACTGCGGGGAGGTGGAGGTGCTAGTAGCGGCCTGTCTTCTGTGGTAGACCAGGGGTCCACGCAGGTTTCCTTCGAAAATCCACCATATACATATATATGCATATAGATGAATATATATATGCATATATATGTATATGGTAGCTTTGGCGAAAAGCTCTCTGGTGACGTCCATTTTGAGCTAGAATCGCAGACTTCCGAGAAAAGGCTCACTTGCGGCAAATGCACAGCCCTCCCGGGGCCTTGGGGCTCTGTGGGCCATGCCCGGTCATCTGCGGGTACTGGGTGGCGAAGTTGGAGGAGCACTCACTGACACTTTGAGCTCCTAGAGGTACAAACTACGTGTCATTCGTCTCTGCATCCTCTGGCAGGTTCAGGGCCGGCCACAGACAGCGTACCCGGGGATGCTTTGGCCCCTCCGTCCATGGCGGCCGTCACCCGCTGGAAAGAGTTCAGTTGGGAGACACTGCAGAGAGCTGTGGGTCTGAATTCGGCCTCCGTGCCTTAGGAGCTTTGCGATCAGCTCTTTGAGCCTTTCATTTCTTCATTTTGAATGCGTCCATGGGGACCATTACGACCATTCCAGGGTGAAAGGTGAGGGAGAGGAAGGTGTCTGCTTCCGTCCTTAAGTCTGATTTCCACTGCGGAAACCGGGAAGGAGCTGAGGCCTGAGGAAGGAGCCCGGGGCCTCCGGGATGAAAAGAGATCATGCTGAATTGTGGCTCTGGAACGCCCGGTGTCCACACTGCGGGGAGGTGGAGGCGCTAGGAGCGGCCTGTCTTCTGTGGTAGACCAGGGGTCCACGCAGGTTTCCTTCGAAAATCCACCATATACATATATATGCATATAGATGAACATATATATGCATATATATGTATATGGTAGCTTTGGCAAAAAGCTCTCTGGTGACGTCCATTTTGAGCCAGAATTGCAGACTTCCGAGAAAAGGCTCACTTGCGGCAAATGCACAGCCCTCCGGGGGCCTTGGGGCTCTGTGGGCGATGCTCGGTCATCAGCGGGGACTGGGGTGCCGAAGTTGGAGGAGCACTCACTGACACTTTGAGCTCCTAGAGGTACAAACTACGTGTCATTCGTCTCTGCATCCTCTTGCAGGGGTCAGGGCCACCCACAGACAGCGTACCCTGGGATGCTTTGGCCCCTCCGTCCATGGCGGCCGTCACCCGCTGGAAAGAGTTCAGTTGAGAGACACTGCAGACAGCTGTGGGTCTGAATTCCGCCTCCGTGCCTTAGGAGCTTTGCGATCAGCTCTTTGAGCCTTTCATTTCTTCATTTTGAATGCGTCCACGGGGACCATTACGACCATCCCAGGCTGAAAGGTGAGGGAGAGGGAGGTGTCTGCTTCCGTCCTGAAGTCTGATTTCCACTGCGGAAATCGGGAAGGAGCCGAGGCCTTAGGAAGGAGCCCCGGGGCCTCTGGGATGAAAAGAGATCATGCTGAATTGTGGCTCTGGAACGCCCGGTGTCCACACTGCGGGGAGGTGGAGGTGCGAGGAGCGGCCTGTCTTCTGTGGTAGAGCAGGGGTCCACGCAGGTTTTCTTCGAAAATCCACCATATACATATATATGCATATAGATGAACATATATATGCATATATATGTATATGGTAGCTTTGGCAAAAAGCTCTCTGGTGACGTCCATTTTGAGCCAGAATCGCAGACTTCCGAGAAAGGCTCACTTGCGGCAAATGCACAGCCCTCCCGGGGCCTTGGGGCTCTGTGGGCGATGCTCGGTCATCTGCGGGTACTGGGGTAGCGAAGTTGGAGGAGCATTCACTGACACTTTGAGCTCCTAGAGGTACAAACTACGTCTCATTCGTCTCTGTATCCTCTTGCAGGGTTCACGGCCACCCACAGACAGCGTAGCCAGGGATGCTTTGGCCCCTCCGTCCATGGGGGCCGTCACCCGCTGGAAAGAGTTCAGTTGGGAGACACTGCAGACAGCTGTGGGTCTGAATTCGGCCTCCTTGCCTTAGGAGCTTTGCGATCAGCTCTTTGAGCCTTTCATTTCTTCATTTTGAATGCGTCCAAGGGGACCATTACGACCATCCCAGGCAGAAAGGTGAGGGAGAGGGAGGTGTCTGCTTCCGTCCTGAAGTCTGATTTCCACTGCGGAAAGCTGGAAGGAGCCGAGGCCTTAGGAAGGAGCCCCGGGGCCTCTGGGATGAAAAGAGATCATGCTGAATTGTGGTTCTGGAACGCCCGGTGTCCACACTGCGGGGAGGTGGAGGTGCGAGGAGCGGCCTGTCTCCTGTGGTAGAGCAGGGGTCCAGGCAGGTTTCCTTCGAAAATCCACCATATACATATATGCATATAGATGAACATATATATGCATATATATGTATATGGTAGCTTTGGCAAAAAGCTCTCTGGTGACGTCCATTTGAGCCAGAATCGCAGACTTCCGAGAAAAGGCTCACTTGCGGCAAATGCACAGCCCTCCCGGGGCCTTGGGGCTCTGTGGGCGATGCTCGGTCATCTGCGGGTACTGGGGTAGCGAAGTTGGAGGAGCAGTCACTGACACTTTGAGCTCCTAGAGGTACAAACTACGTGTCATTCGTCTCTGCATCCTCTTGCAGGGTTCAGGGTCGCCCACAGACAGCGTATCCGGGGATGCTTTGGCCCCTCCGTCCATGGCGGCCGTCACCCGCTGGAAAGAGTTCAGTTGGGAGACACTGCAGACAGCTGTGGGTCTGAATTCGGCCTCCGTGCCTTAGGAGCTTTGCGATCAGCTCTTTGAGCCTTTCATTTCTTCATTTTGAATGCGTCCACGGGGACCATTACGACCATCCCAGGCAGAAAGGTGAGGGAGAGGGAGGTGTCTGCTTCCGTCCTAAGTCTGATTTCTACTGCGGAAAGCGGGAAGGAGCCGAGGCCTTAGGAAGGAGCCCCGGGGCCTCTGGGATGAAAAGAGATCATGCTGAATTGTGGCTCTGGAACGCCCGGTGTCCACACTGCGGGGAGGTGGAGGTGCTAGGAGCGGCCTGTCTTCTGTGGTAGACCAGGGGTCCACGCAGGTTTCCTTCGAAAATCCACCATATACATATATATGCATATAGATGAACATATATATGCATATATATGTATATGGTAGCTTTGGCAAAAAGCTCTCTGGTGACGTCCATTTGAGCCAGAATCGCAGACTTCCGAGAAAAGGCTCAGGCTCACTTGGGGCAAATGCACAGCCCTCCCGGGGCCTTGGGGCTCTGTGGGCCATGCCCGGTCATCTGCGGGTACTGGGGTGGCGAAGTTGGAGGAGCACTCACTGACACATTGAGCTCCTAGAGGTACAAACTACGTGTCATTCGTCTCTGCATCCTCTTGCAGGGTTCAGGGCCGCCCACAGACAGCGTACCCGGAGATGCTTTGGCCCCTCCGTCCATGGCGGCCGTCACCCGCTGGAAAGAGTTCAGTTGGGAGACACTGCAGACAGCTGTGGGTCTGAATTCGGCCTCCGTGCCTTAGGAGCTTTGCGATCAGCTCTTTGAGCCTTTCATTTCTTCATTTTGAATGCGTCCCCGGGGACCATTACGACCATCCCAGGCTGAAAGGTGAGGGAGAGGGAGGTGTCTGCTTTCGTCCTGAAGTCTGATTTCCACTGCGGAAAGCGGGAAGGAGCCGAGGCCTGAGGAAGGAGCCCCGGGGCCTCAGGGATGAAAAGAGATCATGCTGAATTGTGGCTCTGGAACGCCCGGTGTCCACACTG
>NW_024345672.1:0-559 GCF_902729225.1 Pteropus medius | reverse complement strand
AACCCTAACCCTAACCCTAATGCTAACCCTAAACATAATTCTAACACTATACCTAGCCCTATACCTAGCCCCAACACTAACTATAAACCTAACACTAAAGAAAAACCTCAGACTAATCCTCACTTTCACCCTAATGTTAACCCTAAATCTTACCCTAACACTTACCCTAAACCTATACTAACACTAACCCTAAACCTATACTTAACCCCAAAACTAACCTTAAACCTAAAACAAAGCCTCACACTAACTCTCACACTCGCCCTCACCCTAACTCCAAATGTAACTCTAACCATAACCCTAACACTAACCGTAACCATAACTCTATCTCTAAACATATTCTGAACCCTAAACCTAAACCTAAATCTATACATAACTGAACCCTACACAAACAATAGCAAACTCTCATCCTCACTTATCCTCAATGGCACCCACACCCTCATGCTAAATGATAACCTAACCCTAATCCTAACCGTAATGCTAGTCCTAAACCTAAAACGTAACACAAACCTTAACCCTAACCCTAACACTAACGATAACCCTAAACCCTAATCCAAACCAT
>NW_024345671.1:0-1251 GCF_902729225.1 Pteropus medius | reverse complement strand
TTTAGTTAGGGTTACAATTAGGGGTAGGGTTAGGGTTAGGTTTAGAATTAGTTTTAGTTTTAGGGTTATCATCAGGTTTTTGTTTAGTGTTAGTGTTAGGGTTAGAATTACGGTACGGATTTGCTTTACTTTTAGGGTTAGGATCAGGATTATTGCTAATGTTAGGGTTAAGGTTAGGGTTAGGGTTAGTTTTAGAGTTAAATTTAGTGTTTGGGTTAGGTTTAGCGTAAGAGGTTAGGGTTAAGGTTATTGTTATCGTAAAATTTAGGGTTGGGGTAGTGTTACTTTCTGGGTTAGCTTTAGTTTTAGGGTTAGGATGATATTTATGTTTTTAGTTTTAGGTAGGGTTAGAAACATGGTAAGGATTAGCTTTATTTCAGGGTTAGGATCAGCGTTCGGGTTAATGTTAGGGTTAAGGTTAAGGTTAGTTTTAGAGTTAAATTTAGAGTTACGGTTAGATTTAGTTTAAGAGGTTAGGTTTAAGGTAATTGATAGTGCAAAATTTAGGATTAGGGTTAGGGTTAGGGTTAAGGTTGGGGTTAGAGTTTAGTGTTAGGGATAGGGTTAGTGTTACGGTAACAGCTTAAGTTTAGAGTTAGGATTAGGGTTACTCTTAATGTTAGGGTTAGCTTTAGGTTTAGTGTGAGGGTTAGTGTTAGGTTTAGTTTTACAGTTAAAGTTATGGTTAGGATTAGGCTTCGGATAAGGGATAAGGTTTTGGTTTATTGTTAGTGTAAAATTTAAAGTTAATTTTAGTGTTAGGGTTAGGGTTAGAATTAGGTTTAGGATTATCTTCAGTTTTAGTATTAGGGTCTTGCTTTGAGTTTGGGTTAGGGTTAGGGTTAGGGTTAGGTTAGGATTAGAGTTAGGGTTAGGGTTAGTGTAAAATTTAGAATTAGGTTTATATTTAGAGTTAGGTTTCGCTTTAATTTTAGGGTTAGGATCATGGTTAGGCTTAGTATTAGGGTGAGGGTTAGGGTTGGTTTTACAGTTAAAGTTCGAGTTAGATTTAAGTTTAGGGTAAGAGGTTAGTGTTAGCATTAGTGTTTGGGTTAGGGTTAGGGTTAATTTAGTGTTAGAGTTCGGGTTAGCGTTAGGTTTAGTGTTAGAGATAGGATAAGGGGTCAGGTTAGGGTTACTGTTATTTTAAAATTTAGGGTTAGGATTATTGTTAGATTTAGTGTTTGAATTTGGGTTAGGATTAGCTTTAGTTTCAGGGTAAGGATCAGGGTTAGGGTTAGGGTTAATGTT
>NW_024345670.1:0-989 GCF_902729225.1 Pteropus medius | reverse complement strand
CAGGGATGAAGTAAGTAGAGACCAATGATTCCTATCTCACTGGGCATCAGAATCACCTGTGCTACTGAAAAATTATATGTAAACCAGTTCTGCCTTTTTTTTAAATACAGAAGATTGTGATGAACAACTGCTTTGGAAACCACTCATTTAGATTAGGGATCAGCAAACTTTTTCTATAGAGGGCCAGACAGCAAAATTTGCAGGTCAAGAGATAAAATCAAGGATATTATTTAGGTACTTACATAACAAGTTTAGAAAGAGCAAATTTCCACACATTCTTTATTGATGATATTCAATATCTAATAATAATTTAGTACAATTTTCTGTCCTACAAGTCTACTAACGAGAAAAATTGAATTCTTTGGGAGGGATAACATTTTGCTTAATTGGGGTTCAAAGTTAGTGTTCCAGTCATCAAAATTGATTGCAAGTGATTTGATCTGTAATAAGATTTTATGTAGTGCATTTTCGAAAATAAATTTTCACACAACTGGGTACTGCCAAATAGTGATATCGTTCTACAAGTATGAGATTTTAATTGAGCATATTCTCTCTTCAAAGACATTTGTAGAATTTCGTTAGGTCCTTCTTTTGATATTTCCCTTTTAACGTGTCATTTCATTGCAGATAAATCACTTCCATTGAAGATTAGGTAGAAGCTCCTCGAATACACAGTTAAATGGGTTTTTATGTATGGAAATCTTTTTTGCACTTGAATTGAGGTCAGTTTGTATGGGATTGGAGATCTTGCTTCTCGTTTAACTTTTGACAGCACCAGAAGTATATTGAACCACTTGGCATTATTGTGATCAAAATATTAGGTGTTTTCAAAATGAAATTTAAGAAAAATTCTATATAAGCACTGTTTTTCTTTGCCTGTTAGGGCAAATTCATTAAAAAACATCATAAATTGACAGCAAACACTAATTTCCAAAGCCATTCAGTAATAGTGGTTGAGGGCAATTCTTCATAAAACTTTTATTCTCAGC
>NW_024345669.1:0-611 GCF_902729225.1 Pteropus medius | reverse complement strand
TCTCTACCACACTTTTCGCTTCATACGTGACTTTATTCTATGAGAAAGAGCATTTTTTTATTATCTTTTGCTCCTACTCGAGTCTATTTTTTTCCTAACACTCCAAGTTTCCAATCTTCGATCTGATACTTTAAAGACATATTAATCCTCTAAAAATATTCACCTCCTTAATATTCCTGATTCCTCCCATCTCTTCCACGTGGCCATGTGCTCTAAGCCTGAGCTGTATCAGGCAACTGTGACTCTCCAGAGATAACACAAACCTCCATCTATCAACGCCCTTGAGCTTTAGTTTTGGACTCAGAATCTAATTACCTGCTATGAGACTTTCTAAAAGTTATTTGATGTCTTCAACTTTATTTCATACACAAAACTTATGATGCCTACATTACAGGAATGCAATAGTAATTCATAAAAATTTAGGGAAAGTACCTGATATGAAAAGCTGAAATTATATTTATCATCATTATTATTAATAGCAGTATTCTATTTCTGCTACACTGAATGCCCTTCTCAGGGAACAATATTGAATAAAGAGTTTAAAGCACCAGCTCTGGAATTATCAACTGAATTTCAATCTAGCTCTGCTATTAACAGTATGAACCTAGAAA
>NW_024345668.1:0-1456 GCF_902729225.1 Pteropus medius | reverse complement strand
TTTTTTTTTTTTTTTTAGATTCCAAATATAAGTGAAATCATATGGTATTTGTCTTTGTCTGACTTATTTCACTTAGCATAATACTCTTTAGGTTCATCCATGTTGTTGCAAATGGCAAGATTTTGTTCCTTTTTTTTTATAGCTGAGTAATTTTCCATTGTATGTATGTACCACATCTCCTTTATTCACTCGTCTATTGATGGACACAGGTTGCTTCCATATCTTGGCTTTTGTAAATAGTGCTGCATTGAACATAGAGGTGTACATATCTTTTCAAATTAGTGTTTTGGATTTCTTCAGATACATACTCAGAAGTGGAACTGCTGGGAAATAAGGTAGTTCTATTTTTAATTTTCTGAGGAAACTCCATACTGTTTTTTATAGTGGCTGCACCAATTTGCAATCCCACCAATAGTACCTGAGGGTTCCCTTTTTGCCACATCCTCACTGACACTTGTTTGTTGATTTATTGATAATAGCCATTCTGACAGGTGTGAAGTGATATCTCATTGTGGTTTTAATTTACACTTCTCTGATGATTATTTATTTTTATTATGGTGAAATTGGTTAATGATCATTTCAAAGATATGATTCAACAATAAGTAGTATATATTTTGCACAGTATGTTCACTGCCCATAGTTAAGATTTCTATCTGTCACCACATATTTGACCCCTTTTTACCACATCTACTTCTCCCCTCCCCCTCCCCTCTATAACTACCAGTCTATTGTCCATGCCTATGAGTCTCTGGTGTTTGTCGTGTTGTTTGTTGCTTTTAGGTTTATATCCCATCTATAAGTGATATCGTGATTTTCAACTTTTTGTGTCTGACTTATTTCTCTTAGCATGATTATCTCAAAGTCCATCCATTTTGTTGCAAATGGCAGTATTTCATCTCTTCTTATGGCCGAGTAATATTCCATTGTATATATGTACCACGGCTTCTTTATCCAATCATCTGTTGTAGGACATTACAGTTGCTTCCATATCCTGGACACCATGAATAATGCTGCTATGAACATCGGTATGCAAATATCTTTTTGGATATAGGTTTCCAGTGTTGGGATAAATACCCAGTAGAGGGATTGCTGGATCATATGGTAGATCAATTCTTAGGTTTTTGAGGAAGCTCCATGCTGTTTTCCTTAGTGGCTGTACCAATTTTCAGTCCTACCAGCAGTGTATGAGGGTTCTTTTTCCTTCGCATCCTCTCCAACACTTGATATTACTTGTCCTGTTGATATCAGCTAGTCTAACAAATGTGAGATGGTATCTCATTGTGGTTTTGATTTGCATTTCCCTAATAGCTAGTGATGTTGAGCATCTTCTCATATGTTTGTTGGCCATTTGTACGTCTTCTAGGGAGAAGTGTCTGTTCAGGTCCTCTGCCCAAATTTTTAATTGGATCATTTGTTTTTTGTTGTTACTGAGTTGTATGAGTTCTTTGTATATTTT
>NW_024345667.1:0-2117 GCF_902729225.1 Pteropus medius | reverse complement strand
ATATGCATATATATGTATATGGTAGCTTTGGCAAAAAGCTCTCTGGTGACGTCCATTTTGAGCCAGAATCACAGACTTCCGAGAAAAGGCTCACTTGCGGCAAATGCACAGCCCTCCCGGGGCCTTGGGGCTCTGTGGGCGATGCTCGGTCATCTGCGGGTACTGGGGTAGCGAAGTTGGAGGAGTACTCACTGACACTTTGAGCTCCTAGAGGTACAAACTACGTCTCATTCGTCTCTGTATGCTCTTGCAGGTTCAGGGCCACCCACAGACAGCGTACCCAGGGATGCTTTGGCCCCTGCGTCCATGGCGGCCGTCACCCGCTGGAAAGAGTTCAGTTGGGAGACACCGCAGACAGCTGTGGGTCTGAATTCGGCCTCCGTGCCTTAGGAGCTTTGCGATCAGCTCTTTGAGCCTTTCATTTCTTCATTTTGAATGCGTCCACGGGGACCACTCCGACCATCCCAGGCTGAAAGGTGAGGGAGAGGGAGCTGTCTGCTTCCGTCCTGAAGTCTGATTTCCACTGCGGAAAGCGGGAAGGAGCCGTGCCTGAGGAAGGAGCCCCGGGGCCTCCGGGATGAAAAGAGATCATGCTGAATTGTGGCTCTGGAACGCCCGGTGTCCACACTGCGGGGAGGTGGAGGTGCTAACAGCGGCCTGTCTTCTGTGCCAGACCACGGGTCCACGCAGGTTTCCTTCGAAATTCCACCATATACATATATATGCATATAGATGAATACATATATGCATATATATGTATACGGTAGCTTTGGCGAAAAGCTCTCTGGTGACGTCCATTTTGAGCCAGAATCACAGACTTCCGAGAAAAGGCTCACTTGCGGCAAATTCACAGCCCTCCCGGGGCCTTGGGGCTCTGTGGGCGATGCTCGGTCATCTGCGGGTACTGGGGTAGCGAAGTTGGAGGAGCACTCACTGACACTTTGAGCTCCTAGAGGTACAAACTACGTCTCATTCGTCTCTGTATCCTCTTGCAGGGTTCACGGCCACCAACAGACAGCGTAGCCAGGGATGCTTTGGCCCCTCCGTCCATGGGGGCCGTCACCCGCTGGAAAGAGTTCAGCTGGGAGACACTGCAGACAGCTGTGGGTCTGAATTCGGCCTCCGTGCCTTAGGAGCTTTGCGATCAGCTCTCTGAGCCTTTCATTCTTCATTTTCAATGCGTCCACGGGGACCATTACGACCATCCCAGGCAGAAAGGTGAGGGCGAGGGAGGTGTCTGCTTCCGTCCTGAAGTCTGATTTCCACTGCGGAAAGCGGGAAGGAGCCGAGGCCTTAGGAAGAGCCCCGGGGCCTCTGGGATGAAAAGAGATCATGCTGAATTGTGGCTCTGGAACGCCCGGTGTCCACACTGCGGGGAGGTGGAGGTGCTGGGAGCGGCGTGTCTTCTCTGGTAGACCAGGGTCCACACAGGTTTCCTTCGAAAATCCACCATATACATATATATGCATATAGATGAACATATATATGCATATATATGTATATGGTAGATCTGGCAAAAAGCTCTCTAGTGGCGTCCATTTTGAGCCGGAACTGCAGACTTTCGAGATACGGCTCACTTGCGGCAAGTTCACGGCCCTCCCGGCGCCTCGGGGCTCTGAGGGCGGTGCTCGGTCGTCTGCGGGTACTGGGGTACAGAAGTTGCAGAAGCACTCACTGACACTTTGAGCCCCTAGAGGGACAAACGGCATCTCATTCCTCTCTGTATCCTCGTGCAGAGCTCCAGGCCACCCACAGACAGCGGACCCAGGGAGGCTTTGGCCCCTCCGTCCCTGGAGGCCGTCACCCACTGGAAAGAGGTCAGTGGGGGACACTGCAGACAGCTGTGGGTCTGATTTCGGCCTCCGTGCCTTATGAACTTTGCGATCACCTCTTCGAGCCTTTCATTTCTTCATTTTGAATGCGTCCACGGGGACCATTACTACCATCCCAGGCAGAAAGGTGAGGGAGAGGATGGTGTCTGCTTCCGTCCTGAAGTCTGATTTCCAATGCGGAAAGCAGGAAGGAGCAGAGGCCTTAGGAAGGAGCCCGGGGGGCTCTGGGATGAAAAGAGATCATGCTGAATTGTGGCCCTGGAACGCCCGGTGTCCACACTCCGG
>NW_024345666.1:0-395 GCF_902729225.1 Pteropus medius | reverse complement strand
CGCAGTGGAAATCCGACTTCAGGACGGAAGCAGACACCTCCCTCTCCCTCCCCTTTCTGCCTGGGATGGTCGTAATGGTCCCCGTGGACGCATTCAAAAGGAAGAAATGAAAGGCTCAAAGAGCTGATCGCAAAGCTCTTAGGCACGGAGGCCGAATTCAGACCCACAGCTGTCTGCACTGTCTCCCAACTGAACTCTTTCCAGCGGGTGACGGCCGCCATGGGCGCAGGGGCCAAAGCATCCCTGGGTACGCTGTCTGTGGGTGGCCCTGAACCCTGCAAGAGCATACAGAAACGAATGAGACGTAGTTTGGACCTCTAGGAGCTCAAAGTGTCAGTGAGTGCTCCTCCAACTTCGGTACCCCAGTCTCCGCAGAAGACCGAGCATCGCCCACA
>NW_024345665.1:0-3689 GCF_902729225.1 Pteropus medius | reverse complement strand
AGATGAGTGCGGGATGCTGAGTGTGGATCCGGCCTCTGCAGCTCGCTGCCTGTGTGACCTTGGGCAAATGTCCTCCCCTCTCTGAGCCTGTTTTCTGAGCCAAAAAAAATGGGACAATCACAGTGCCAGACGCGTAGAGCGGCAAAGTAGGTCAGGGATCACGTTCAGGGAGGCGTCAGGCGCGGGGCTGGGGACCGCAGACCACCTGCTTTCTCTGCGAGATGGGGGACTAGTTATGTCGGCTTCGCTGAGGCCACCGAGGGCTAAACGGGATGACGCCAGTGCCAGCATGCAGTACGTACTCAGTAGATGCAGAATAAACGTGGGTTCCCTCTCCTTCCGTGCGCCCGGTTTTTAACTACACGTCCAGCCTGCTCCCCCCGCCCTTAGCCCCCGGGTCTTCACTGCCTCTCACTTCTCCTCGCTCTGGGTGAGACCCGCGGGCGCCCTCCCACCAGCCCAGTCCCAGCCTGTCTGAGGCCCCCGACTCCCGCCGTCACGGCCCAGCTGTAAATTATTCACTCACCAACGAAATGTAATCGGTGAGGTTAAAATATAAATTCACGTGTGCATGTGGGTGCAGACACCCAGCCTTCCGCGTGCCTCTCCGGGAGGAAAATTAATCAATGACACACCCTCAGTGATTGATGGTGCCCGTGCTTTGGGGTGCAGGCCGTGTGGGGTGCAGGCCGCGGGCGCAGGGCGGCCCAGGCAGTGGAACGCCCTGAACGGTCCACAGGCGGTTTCTGAATTACGAATTTTGCGTCCTGTGCCGTCTTCGCTCCTGGCAGACGCCCCTCCCACACGACCCCGGCCCGCGGCTAGGCTTTTCTGGGGACCCGGGTCGGCCGGGGAGGGCTCCGAGCGCTCTGTGGCCCTGGGCAGCGGCCACCCTCTCTGGGTGCTCCCGCGCAGCCCCCTTGCTAACGGGCTCTCGGTCTCTCTCCTCCCTGCAGCCTACTCTACGCCCGGCACGTCCCCTGCAAACCGTTCCTTTGTGGGATTAGGACCAAGGGATCCAGCGGGCATTTATCAGGCACAGGTAGGGGCCGAGAGGCCGGCTGGCGCGGGGGAGGGAGGGCCAGGGCACAGGGGCCCGCCCGGGCGCACAGGGAGAGGCCGGCCTGCTGGGTCCCCCGCCGCCCCCGCCGCCGTACCCCCGACCAGCCCCCCACACCCTTCCAGGGCCCAAAGCTGCCTGCAGCTTCCCACGGGGGACCCTCAGAGCCATTGCCATCCTGGACCCATTTGTCCAGCTGGGGAGACTGAGGCTTGCAGAGGCGAGGGATTTGCCCAGGATCACACAGCACGCTGCCCGAGCTTGCAAGCCCCTGGTCTCCACCCCTTCCATGCCCCAGCCAGAGGGACCGTGGGCAAGGAGGGTGGGGGCTGGCGGAGGAGGACTCCAGGAGGCTGGGGCAGGGGGTGAAACTGAGGCAGCCTGTGGCAGGGGGTGGGGCCTCCTAGCAGGGCACGTACCCCCACCACCGCGGGCTCCAGCCTGCCAGGCGGGAAGGGGCCAGCCGAGGACAAGACCAGGGGACTCCGAGAAGGGGAGCGAGTCGTCCTAGGCTGCAGAGCCATGAGGACAGAGCCCGATGGGTCCAGAACCGGGACTCTGGCTCCCAGCTTCTGGCGGAGCTAGGGAGGGGGCGAGGGAGGCCTGACACTTGACCTCAGGTCAGGGGTCGTGCTGTGCTGGCTGCAGGCCTGTGGCTATTGGCAGACGGTGTCCGGGGCAGTGGCGGGACCCCAGAGCCCCCGGTGCCCTGTGGCGTTGGGAGGTGGTGGCCGAGGGCAAAGTGGCCCAAGGATAAGCCCGAGGCCCAGACTCACAGACGCTCGAGAGTCCCAGCCGCTGTGGGTCTCCAGAACCACAGAGCGAGCGTGGGGCTTCGGCTGCTGTGAGTAGGCCCTCTGCAGGGCAGCCGCACGTCCCACCTCGGCTGAGACCAGAGGCCACCACACTGACCAGGCCCGGCTGCCTCCAGCCACAGCCCAGCCTCCTGGGGACCCTCCAAGGCTGGCCTGGTCACAGCTCAAGAGGCCCTGACCGTCCTCCTCCGTCCCCACTCTGGCCTCAAGCCCCAGCCGGGGTCCAGACGGGTGCTCACTTGGTCAGGGTCACCTAGGAGCTGGGGCGGCCCTGGGTCTCCCCGCTTTGGGCTTCGGGGCCCCCGCAGCCAACTCTCTTAAGTCCTGGCGGTGTGAACACCCCCCCCACTTAGTGCTCAGAGCGTGGGGCGTTTCCTCTCTCCCCCGCCTCCCCCGCCACATCTCACCCTATGGGTGGCTGGGAATGTCCCCATTACTGCAGAAAATAAAGCTGGTGCAAACGACGGGGTGCCCCGCCCGCTCAGCCCTTCCCCAGCCCCCTCCATCTCGCCTCTGCAGGGGGTGCCGCCCCAAGTGGTAGCCTGGAGGGAGGGGACACACGGCAGGCAAGGACAGCACCTTTGCTTCTGCGTGCTCCTTGTTGCCTCCTCCTGGCCAGGGGGTCTCTGGGGACCGGAGAGGGTGGGACGAGGCTAGCAGAACTCCAAGGGGAGGCCTCCAGGGTGCTGCCAGAGTGGGGAGCAGTTGGATCCAGTGGCAAAGGCAGAGAAGGATGAGGGTGTCCAGGCAGGGGCCTCCTGCAGGACACAGGGTGGAGGTGATGTAGAAAACCCTCAACTTTGTGGCTTTATAAATGGGGGCCACGGAAGGGCTAGATGGTTGGGGTGTTTTAGCTAGGTTTGAGAGCCTGGAAAGAACTTTCTGGGGCTGGTATTGGGGGGCATGACAGGGAGGTGACAGACTGAGGAAGGACTCTTGAGGGAGCCGAGGTTATGGGGGAGGCGAGGCCTTCAGTGTGGGCAAGCTGGGAGGGCGGGTCTGTGGGGGACCTGCATAGGCCGGACCCCGGGTCACGGGCCTAAAGGCACCCCAGTCCCTCTCCACAGAAGGGAGGGAAGGGGGAGCAGGAACCCCTGAGACTCTGCGCCCCACTTGGAGCCCTTGCCCAAAGGCCTCAGGGCATAGGAGCCTGTTTTCTGGCCCAGACATGGCTGTTGGGGGTGGCTGGTGGTGGGGGGTGCTTTCCTCTGTCCCCTCGGCCCCTCTCCAGCCTGCAAAGCAGCTTTCTCCTCACCACAAGCTTTTCCATCTGCCTTCCCCACATCAGTGCCCTCCCATCAATAATGTCCCCTCCCCCAGCATAGTGCCTCCCTGATCAATGTCCTCCCCCACATCAGTGTTTCTCGATTAATACCCCTCTTTCTACTAGTGTCTTTCCTTGATTACGTTCTCTCGCATTAGTGCTTTCCTTGATTGGCCGTTCTCTTCTACATTGCATCCCTGATTGACACATGTCTCTTCTTCTTCTTCTCTTCTACATTTAAAATTTCCTCTTGGATTAATATGCCCTTCTCATTAATACTTTCTTCCTTGGATTAGTGTCTCTTTCTCTCTCATATCAATAGTGTTTCTCTCTTGATTAATATCTCTCTATGCACATTAGTATGTACTTTTCTTGATTAATAAATGCATTGGAGGTCTCTGATTGGCCATTACTCTCTACCTACTTTTTTTTATTTTTTACCATTGCCCTTTCTTTCAGTCTTGAGACAGTTATCATTTTTTGGGTTTCAGTGGGGTTTGAGGTTTGGACAATTTTTGCCTCTCTTCCTGTATGTGATGGGGTCCCCCTG
>NW_024345664.1:0-1069 GCF_902729225.1 Pteropus medius | reverse complement strand
TTTTTTTTTTTTCCCTTTTTTTCTTTTTCTTGCGGGGATTGGGGGAACTTGGAGTAAGTTACCCCATTGCCTTCTGCCCTACGTGGTTTCCTGTGTCAAATCAGATATAAATCTAATGCAGAATCTTTTGTGTGCCGTGAGGATGAGTTGCTCTCCTGCTCTTTTCCAGTTTCTCTCTTTTTCATGGGCTTTGAATGGTTTGAATATAATATGTCTTGTTATGAATTCTGTTTGAATCTGTTTGAGCTTGATTAGGTGGTTGAATATGTAGATCACTGTTTGTTGTCATTACTTCTTCAAACTTTAGTTCTGATCCTATAATTGCTTTTGACAACTCCCCAGGGAGAAGTTTATTTGCACAACACGAACTCCAAATGAGGACAGGTACAGACACATGAAATCATTGGCATGCGGTTCTATGAAAGAGCTCTAGCTTTGTTCTCCTCCCTCTAGCGGGTGCTGGGATGCAAGAGGAATGCAGGATATTATTTTTCAAGGCTACTATGGAGCAGAAAATAGGTGAATGGGATTAGGACACATTAACATAAAGAAGCTGAATGTCGTTAGCATAATTCAGTCATGCTTTTTTGTTGTTTTAAATGAACCCTTTTATGGCTGCACTAGTTGATTCTGACAGCTCTGGAGTTTTGCAGTGGAGGTCTTCACTCTGCCACTTTGACATTTCTTATTAGTTCTCCTTCCTGAGAAAGAAACAGAAGTTCTTTCATGTCTTAGCTCACAAGTGATCTAAAAAGGTCTTGGAACCAAGGAAAATCATACTTGCCCAGTAGTTACTAGCCGTGTGTTCTGTGAGTGGGTACTGAATCTCTCTGGGCCTCAGTTTACTCCTGCATAAAATCAGAGTAATATTACTGATCCAGCTTGAATGAGTAAATATGTATGAAGTGCTAAGATCAGCGCATGAAACACAGTAAGTGCTGTGTAATTACCATTCCAGTAATATGACTATTAAATTGCATGGAATTATGACATCTGGTTAAGACTCATCTCCTAGGGTTATTTTCTCTCTCTGTAAAGTGCTTCAGTAGTATTTGCTGCTGTTATTACC
>NW_024345663.1:0-554 GCF_902729225.1 Pteropus medius | reverse complement strand
TGTGTTTTCTCGTCCCTATGAGAGGAAGGAGGTGTGAGGACCGGCGAGGTCACACTATGACAGCTCCCCTTGACAGGCTCTGAGAAATCTCAGCTCCTTCGCCTTTAGGCAAACGACGTTTACTTGGAAATGTATTGCGAATCATCAGAGGTCGGTCCGTCCGGAAGAGCATTTCTTGGTAGAGTGAAGAAACTCCAACCCCCACCGCTTTTAGGTGAAGCCAGGACAGGGTGGACACGAGCCTGAGCACAAAGAGGCCTGGAGGGTCCGCGTCCAGGCTGAGGACCCCTGTGGATGCTGAGGCGGGCAGAGAGCCCCCCTGCCTGGCTCCCGAGGCGCCTGAGCCCATCAAACACAGCGTCCCCCAACCCTGCCGAGGCCCAAACCTGACTCGACCCCGTCACCAGATGAGGGTGCTTCCACCCGACGGCGACACAATGACACCTGACATCTGCAGGTGGCCCCTTCCCCAAGCATTCCCCTGCGTCGCAGCTAGCAACACCACGGCCCAGGTCACAACCCCTGTACAAGGCAACACAGCCGGTCTCCTCTGC
>NW_024345662.1:0-528 GCF_902729225.1 Pteropus medius | reverse complement strand
AGTCAAATTGATAATAACTTTGGGTCTTGACATAATTAAAGCATTAAAGGTTTAGGTAAACTCATCTGCTTTACAAAGTTTTATTTGTTGGTTTACTTATAGTTTATTTATGTGAATTTCTTTCAAAATCAAAATTTAATACCTCTGAAAACTTGATAGTTTAAAGAATCATTTATAAAGGTGAAACCAACATGTTCTTTTCCTTTAAAAATGGTCATTTTAGGGAAGGAATGGATTTTTATTTGCATCTGTTGGCTCTCTCAAATTTAGAGATTATGATTACACAGCAAAAGGAAAGGGAAACTATAAAGTCCTCTTTCAGTGATAGTGCTTATATTTTTTAATTGCCCCTTTAACTTAGCTTAACAGTTTATACTTTATTGCAACTCTCTTTCATATTGCAAATTTCATATAAAATTCAAATTTCTATTTTTATGGATTTTATTATTAAATTGTTTTTCAGTTACTAACATGAAAATGATATTGAATAAATATCATTTTCATAAATTTATGAAAATGATTTATATA
>NW_024345661.1:0-520 GCF_902729225.1 Pteropus medius | reverse complement strand
GTGACTTTCTCCAGTTTGCTTTTCTTTTTTTTTTTTTGGTACGTCTCCTCTCGATATTCACGTGTTATTGAAATTTTACGCTGTTGAGAAATATATGGATTCAATTTATAAAGAATGATATCTTGTGTTTACTGACTGATAACCATAAAAATACATTACCCAAGTCTAAGAAATGTTTTCGGTCGAATATATTTTTCACTCTATCACTAATTAAGATATTGTTCGCTCATTTTAAGTTTTCATTTTTCCTTTATTTCATGTTGTTGTATCACACCCGTGTAGAAACCACTGACTTATCTGATCAGAACTGAGCTTGTGTCTTTATTGGAAGCCTGGCACATTTCCAGGGGTGACTGGTTAGTCACTGAAACCAGAATTAGAGCAAGAAACATCATTATGCCTTTAATTCCTGACCAAATGTTTTTCTTGCCATTGTCATATAAATTTTTTCGATATTGCCATTTTAAATATTTATATTCTAAAATCTACAAAGGAAAATAAACAGCACTCTAAAAATTCA
>NW_024345660.1:0-635 GCF_902729225.1 Pteropus medius | reverse complement strand
AGAGCCACAAAATTATAGTCATCTTGTTTAAGGTCTCATAAATATAACACCTAGAAAAAGAGGTTAGTTTTCATCAAAAGGCCAATTTATAAATTCAGTACTATTGCAGTAGAATTTTTTGCTTTGGTTAATTTCTCTGTAAAATAAATCTCTTCCCCCAACAGAAACTCTTCAAAGAGTTTTATATAATAAAACTTTTATGTAAAAAAGTTATGTATATTTAAACTCTCCAAAAAGAGTTTATTTATAATCCGTGAACTAATAGTGAAGTTGCTCAAGGAAATAAAACATATGTTTTTAGTAGAGAATAACAAAATATCTATGTTTCCTAGAATTTGACCTCAAAAAAGTGATGTTTATTTGGCAAACTGTGTAGAGAATTAAGCTGCTTCATAGAGGAAATGCAAGATTTATTTACTATGAAACTGACCTTCATCCAATCCTGCATTGTAGATATTAGTAAAGATGCTATCAGTTGCCTGGCTGGTTAAAAATGGATTTCCCCAAATATTTCTTATGTGACAACTAGTCTTTCCCATAGTTACATATGGAAAGTATGTCAACAACAGTGTCTCACCAAAAGACAACTAACTATTGATTATTTCTGATGCTCATTCAACATTAAGAAACATAAA
>NW_024345659.1:0-1378 GCF_902729225.1 Pteropus medius | reverse complement strand
AGACCACTTAAATATATGATCGTATTAGATTCCTAACTATTTCTCAACGGTCTTTCGATAGCTCTTCAGATGTTCACTGAACATTTGCTATTGGGTTCTTGGGGCTGCATGAGGAGCGTCAGCTCCGAGCCACGAAGCGGTCACGACTCTCCCCGGATGGCAGACCAGTGAGCTGAGCTGTGAGCTCGGAATGAAGAGGAGGCGTAAAGGGTGCTTTTCCAACAACCCGAGCGACTCTGCAGAGACTCGGCCGGTTTCATAGATGCTGTTTTTCCCAGAGCGCGAACTGGCCTCCCCCAGGCGCGTGCCACAGGCGCGGGGAGCGCAGCCGGCGTCGTCTGTGGCTGTTCCCCCAGATGCCCCCGGGCCCTGAGCCAAGCACGCACGCGCCTCTGCAGATCACCGTGCGTCTGTGTGACACACACGGAGCGGCTGCAGACTCGACGGCCACCGGCCTGCTGCAGAGATGGTGAGCGAGGGACTGTTCAGCAGCGCGCCTTAAAGGCGGCTGGAGCACGCGCCGGAGAACGCGCCGGAAGCGCCTCACGGGCGCCCCGGAGACATGCCCGAGGGCGGCGTCTCTGACAGTGAGAACAGGATTCAAGGGGCTCAGAGCCGGGTCCACCTGGTGCCACACTGCACGGAGGGCACGCGGCCTTCGGGCTCCGGTGCGCGGCTCCTCGGGCGGGGCCGGCGTGCGGGGTCACCTGGCGTGGTGCGGGCGGAGACAGCACCAGCACCAGAGGCCTCTGCCAGGCGCATGCACGCGCGGTCTTAGCAAACGTGCTAGAGGGGACCTCGGGGGTGACAGGAAACGCGTGTCTTCCCTCAAGCTGGGCCCTCCCCGTGGGCTGCCCAGCCCGGGCTCGCCGCAGCACGCACGACAGATGCGATTTCTCATCCGTTTTGTGGTGAGCGTCGAAGTACAAAACACATAATTTTAGAATTGGAAATAGTAATTTTTAGAGAGGAGAACTTGTCATAGAAAAACAAAACCACAACCACAAAATTTTATTTCTGGACTAAATATTAATGGCTACACTTTGAAATGACAATTATGATAAGAATCATTTTAAAAAATCTACACTAAAGATGCTAGTTCTCATGGCAATCATATATTTCTTTCAATTTTTGGAAAATGAATTAAATGCTTATCCATAATCTTAAATTCACATGTGCAAAATGATCGACGTCGATAATTGACCGTCGATATCAAAAAGGAGATGAAAACTTGTCAGTTCGCCAGGTGAAGACTCCCAGGCAGGACACTGAACGCAGAGGTCACCACGCTGCTCAGAAACGCGGGCCGCTCAGCACGCTGTCATCTTCTGCCTGTGTGCAGCAGGCGGCCGCGGCCCCGGCTGGCTCGTGATTTCAT
>NW_024345658.1:0-400 GCF_902729225.1 Pteropus medius | reverse complement strand
TACACTTGAACGTGAGGCACCGGGCAGAGAAGCATCTCAGCTGGCCAATCGCGTTTTTAAAAACACTTGGCCTGCAGAAGAACACCACCTCTGCTGGGGTCACGTTTTTGTTTAAGTCTGTATTTCTAGAGAGGTATCAAAAGGCAAAGCGGTCAGCGTTTATGTGTGCCTGCATGCGGGTGCAACGCCTTGCAGGACGTGTGTGCCTGCGTGCGGGTGTGCCTGCGTGCGGCTGTGACGCCTCGGCAGGAACCAAAGCTGGCTTCTGATAAAGCACCTTCCCAGGCGAGGGGGGCGGCTCTCCACTTTCTCGTCGGTTTTTCCAGATTCAGTGACAGGCAGATTCATCTGTGGTAGACCTCTCCTGTCTGCTTCTCTTTTATTCTGTCTGCTTCTCTTT
>NW_024345657.1:0-421 GCF_902729225.1 Pteropus medius | reverse complement strand
GCCCCGGGAGTGCTGTGCATTGGCCGCAAGTGAGCCTTTTCTCGGAAGTCTGCGATTCTGGCTCAAAATGCACTTCTGTAGAGTGCTTTTTGCCAGAGCTCCCCTTGATATATCTATATCTATATCTTTATCTGTATCTATAGATATCTCTATATCTATCTATCTATCTATCCATCTATCTATCTAACTATCTATCTATCTATCTATCTATCTATCTATCTATCTATGGATTTCTCTCTCTCTTTGTATATATATATTTATATATATATGGTGATTTTTATAACAGAAGGCTGTGTTTTCCCTAGACATTTGAGATCCAACAGGCCGCTCCTAGCACCTCCACCTCCCCGCAGTGTGGACACCGGGCGTTCCAGAGCTACAATTCAGCATGATCTCTTTTCATCCCAGAGGCCCCGGGGCT
>NW_024345656.1:0-363 GCF_902729225.1 Pteropus medius | reverse complement strand
CTGTGCCCCCCACCCCGCGTGCCCCAGCCTCTGCCGCAGCTCAGGTCCGGCCGGAGCGGGCAGTGGGCTGCACCGCTGCCTTTTACGGCCACCGCTCCGCTTGCGCGGCTCTGAACGCGGGGGGGCCCCGGCATCCACGGGCGGAACTCGAGCGGCTGTGGGCGGGCAGGTTTGGGGGTGCATCTGCGCAGGACCCCGAAGCCTCGCCCAGCCGGGCACGTGAGGAGGCGGAGGGCTCACGACCCTGGGGAAAGGCTGCTGTCGCCTCCCCACGAGCCGCGGCGGCCCCCAGACGCACCACTTCAGGAGGAACAAGGCCCAAACAACGCTAGTGCTCGTGAACGGGGGGCGGGAAATCACGGG
>NW_024345655.1:0-949 GCF_902729225.1 Pteropus medius | reverse complement strand
AAATAATTTCAAATCGTGTCTGATAAGAACCTTGCATCTAGAATATATAAAGAATTGTTAAAAGTCAGTTTAAAAAAACTAAATAACCCTGTTTAAAAATGGGCAACTGACCTGAATAGACATTTCTCCAAAGACGGCCAGCAAACACATGGAAAGATGCTCGCTGTCATCAGTCATCAGGGAAATGCAAATCGGAACCATACCGAGATGTCCTTCCATAGCCACTAGAATAGCCAGAACCCAAAAGTCACATGATTACAAGTGCTGACAAGGACCGGAGAACGGGGACCCTGCCACACTGCAGGGGTCGAGCGGGTGCGGGGTGCAGGGGGCGGGGATGTAAAATGGTGCGGCCACTGTGGAAACAGCCTGGCGGGTCCCCAGAAGGTCACACTCAGAGTTCCCATGTGACCCAGCAGCTCAGCCCCTAGGTGTCGGCGGAGAGAACTGACAACTCTGCGCGCACGAGCGCGAAAGCGCGCGGCCGCCTTCCTCACGGCAGCGGCAGGTGCACGCGCCGGTGCGCGGGCAGGTGACCGGGTAAGCGGGCTGCGGCGTGGCCGGGCGGGCAGGTGACTGGGTAAGCGGGCTGCCGCGTGGAAAGGCTCGAAGCGCCGACCTGCTGGGCCCCCGCGGAGTGAGTGCCGGAGAGGAGACGGGGCTGAAGAAATATTTGAAGAACTAGTGGCCTGCAGCTTCCAAAATCCGCTAAAAGACGAATTTACAGATTCAGGAAGCTCAGTGAATGCCAAGGAAGATAAACCCAAGGAAATCCTGGCCCGCAAATACCATAGTCAAACTACCGAGAGCCGAAGGCGAAGAGCAAACGGAGAAGGCGGCGGGAGAAAACGCCGATCGCGGAAGGAGGCGGTGACGGGACGCGCTGTGCTCTCCCACCCGGGACCACGGAAACGGGCTTCGAGCGCAGCGAGGACAGAACCGGACCTCG
>NW_024345654.1:0-514 GCF_902729225.1 Pteropus medius | reverse complement strand
CCCTGCCCTCTCCCCCTCGCTCATTCCGCTCCCGCGCGGCTGTCCTTGCAGTTCCCACAGGCCAGGCGGCGGCCAGCCTCAGCGCCGCTGCAGCCGCGCCCTCTGCCTGGACCCCTTTTTCCCAGACGTCCTGCTCCCTCACTTCCGCTGGTTCTTTACTTAAATGTCACCTCCTAACTCTGGCCTGCCTGAGCCCTCTGATTAAAATCGTCCTCCCTCCAGCTCCCCACGCTCTGCCTTATTTTCTCCATACTCAGTAAGTTATAGGCGCTGACACCCCATCAGGATATCGGCCCCCCAGGCTGTGTCCCTCATGCTTGGCACGCAGCAGAGGCTCAAGAAGCACTTGTTGAATGAATGAGTGTGTTGAACCCCATGTCCCTACACACCGTGACACCCCACCTCCAGACACACAGTTGGCTGGCCGTGCATTGCACGAGGTTGCTGGCTGAGGGACAAGCAGGGGCATCTGGCCTCGGTGCTGGCTGGGACAGGCCTGACTGCCACAGAAGCC
>NW_024345653.1:0-754 GCF_902729225.1 Pteropus medius | reverse complement strand
GCTAAAGGAATTTATCACCGCCAAGCCAGTATTACAAGAAATATTGGAGGGATTTATTTAAGAAGAAAAAACATGTATCAAAAATAGGAATAAAGAATGGTAACAACTACATTCCTATCAACAAGTACCTCAGATGGAAAAGAATTAAGTGCTCCAACCAAAAGATAGAGTGGATGAATGCATAAGAAAACAAAACCCCTACATATGCTGCCTACAAGAGACTCACTTCAGATTAAAAGACACACAGAGACTAAAAGGAATGAGATGGAAAAAGATATTGCATTGATGGACCTAGAGGGTATTGCACTAAATGAAATGGGTCGGAGAGAGAAAGACTAATTTCGCATGATTTCATGTACATGTGGCATCGAAAGAACAAAATCAACAACAACAACAAAAGTGGAAATAAACTCACAGATATGGAGAATATTTAGAGAGATACCAGATAAGGGGGAGTTGGGAGGACAAAAAAAGGCAAAGGGATTAAGAGGTACAACTGGGTAGTTGCAGAATAGACATGGAAATGTAGAGTGTAGCATGGGGAAAATGGTTAATAATGTTGTAATAAATATGTAAGGGGGAAGAGAGGTACTGGACTTAGTGGGGTGATCACTTTGTGAGTTATGTGGATCTCTGATCACTATGGTATTCAGCTGAAACTAGTATATTACTGTATGCCAACTATAATTGAAAAAAACTCATTGAATTGCACAATGTAAATACAAGCAACTAATTGTCTATTATATTTCGATAA
>NW_024345651.1:0-516 GCF_902729225.1 Pteropus medius | reverse complement strand
GGCAGCGCTAACCCCTGTGGTCTGTGAAAGTGTCCTAAGCAAACTGGTCCCAGATGTACATCATTTGCATCTCAGTGTCTCAGAGGACCAGGGCACACACATGCGCGCGCGCGAAGCCAGAGAGGCGAGATTTCTCCAGTGTTTTCACGGTTTTCGTGGCAGATTCCATGCCTGTCCATATGTAAGAAGCATAGCTAATAAACAACATACGACAGACGCTTTTCATCCGTCTGGCTGTCTCCGTATCTCCCAGTCGTTCATTTTAACTAACTTTACTCACGCGTGTGTCTATGCACACACGGTGATAGCTACATAGTCGATGGTCACAGATGCTAGAGGACAGATGGACGATGGAGGACAGATGATAGACAGACAGACGGCAGATGAAATGCAGACGTCCTCACAGCGTGCAAGGTGATCTCTGCGATGCGTGTGGCCCCCACCTGGCAGATTCACAGTTGTTACAATGTTACTGGCCGTATCCCCCGAGCCGAACGTCACAATGTCACAGACCAT
>NW_024345650.1:0-413 GCF_902729225.1 Pteropus medius | reverse complement strand
GAGCATCAGGGCCCAGCACCTGCCCCGCAGGCCTCACTGCCTACTCGGTGACAGAGAAGTCCAGCTGAGTTGGGACAAGCTACCACAGGGACAGAACCACACCACCAAACATGGCCAATAAAAAATAGATAGATAGATGATAGATAATAGATGGATAGATGGATGGATGGACAGACGGACAGAGAGATGTAGATAGATGATGGACGGATAGATAGATACACAGATGATGGATGGATGGATTAATTGATGGATGGATGGATGATGGATGAATGAATGTGCCTTACCACAATTAAAGCTGTGTATCAGTACTTCTAGCAAATAGGTAGGGTTGGGACTGTTTAGGCTACTGAACATTAAAATTCGTTTCATTTTTCTGAAAAGCCAGACTCCCAGAGCGGTCCCCAGAGGGCAGT
>NW_024345649.1:0-362 GCF_902729225.1 Pteropus medius | reverse complement strand
GCTACCCCAGTCCCCGCAGATGACCGAGCATCGCCCACAGAGCCCCAAGGCCCCGGCAGGGCTGTGCATTTGCCGCAAGTGAGCCTTTTCTCGGAAGTCTGCGATTCTGGCTCAAAATGGACGTCACCAGAGAGTTTTTTGCCAACGCCACCATATACATATATATGCATATATATGTTCATCTATATGCATATATATGTATATGGTCGATTTTCGAAGGAAACCTGCGTGGACCCCTGGTCTACCACAGAAGACAGGCGGCTCCTAGCACCTCCACCTCCCCGCAGTGTGGACACCGGGCGTTCCAGAGCCACAATTCAGCATGCTCTCTTTTCATCCCAGAGGCCCCGGGGCTCCTTCCT
>NW_024345648.1:0-354 GCF_902729225.1 Pteropus medius | reverse complement strand
TGGGGGTGTTTGCTGTTGACAGTCAACCGGGTAGGTGACTGGGCTCAGGCCTGTGGTTCTCACTTCAAAGTCTGAGATAATCTGTACGTGGTTTTCTCTCAGCTCCCTTTCCCAGCAGAAGCGGTTCCTTTAAAGTTTATTTTTGCAAGAGAGGTGGCTCAACACTTGACAATTGATTTTGTTTTGTATTAAAGCTTTTAGCATTGCGGAGGGGACTGCGCCCCACCCCGGGTCGCAGACTGCGGAGGCTGCAGGGTGTATCGGTGGGGTCTGTGGCAACAAGTATTGTGGAATGAGGCAGAAAAGTAGGGCAGAGGAGGCAGGAGGGAGAGCAGGAAAGAAAGGGAAAGGGTA
>NW_024345647.1:0-2081 GCF_902729225.1 Pteropus medius | reverse complement strand
AAGAAGGAAGAAGAAGGAAGAAGAAGAACAACAACAACAACAAGGAGAAGAAGAAGAAGAAGAAGAAAGAGGAGGAGGAGAAGAAGAAGAAGGAGGAGAAGAAGAAGGAGAAGGAGGAGAAGGCAGTCAAACATTTTGAGATAGAAAAAGAAGTGAATTTGACTATAATACTCTTGTTTTCACTTTTTTAAAAATGTCAGAATTTTTTGCTTGTCTTAAACAGTTTGTATAGTAAAAGTACGGTGTATATTAAATATTGGCAGCAGATGGCTGTTGACTATGTCGTTTCATGATACAAAAGCATGGTTTCTTTAACTAAGAGCCCTTAACTTCTTACAGCGGACAATACTCAGAAATCCTTAATGCCAGAGTCTGCAACCTAGGAATGTCTTAAGCAACGGGAAGACTGGAAAATATTATTTAAATATAATCATATTAGCATCTCATTTAATTATCAACCTTATAATTGCTTTCAGAGGAAAGAAATGTCTTTTATGAAATGCATTTTGTAAAAATTCTTCATGATGGACTGTAAATTTTATGTACGTCCCTCTCCTAATATCCAACTATATATCTTAAATGGAAAAAGAGAGATGGTCTCATTAGTATACTAATAAAACAATATTCTCTAAATTTGAAAAAGGTCATCTTATTTCATGTTAGAGAATACACGTTTTTCTAAATCACTGAAGAAAACAGACCCTCTCTTCACTACCCAGCTCCTCCTCACCTCTGCCTCTCAGAATCTTAGCAACTGCAAAATGATGAGCATTGAGTTCTAAGCTTTAAAGGGAGTCAAGCCTACTATTCAAAATCAAAATTAAATCCACTAGTTTTTGAAGCGTTCATAGCAGCAAGGAAATCACAGTGCCAATATGAACTTGCACAAGAGGCCAAGTTTCTGGGAATGGCCATGGAAGTGAATGGTTGATAACAAATCTATCACGCCAAAGACTTACACAGTACATGTTTCAAAGGTTTGAAAGCGATACAACTTGACCTCATTTTCTTGACTTCTAAAGTGTCCATAAATGTTGAAGAATGAAGTCTATGTTAAAATTGGAAGTGGCTCTCAGTGCGAGGTAAACTGACGAACTGAAAAATAAGTCTTGGCTACTTAAGGTTCAAGGTGGGTAACCCTTGTTTCTATACACTCGCCCTTATTTAGGAGGTAAGCCTCTGAGGTTCAGAGTCTGACAATGAGACTTATTTATTAGATATTCAGGTACTTAGGCTCAGGCAGTTCCAAACAATTTGTTTAACTAAACTCAATATTACTGCTTCACTTGGGGGGTTAGGGGTACAGTGGGCAATAGTCCAGATTCATTTGTAGCAAGTTTTCTGTATAACTTAAAATATTTTTGAAGAAATGTGGTTCTCCTTATGGAACTAGATCCACTGACACTGTCACATTAACTCACAGCTTGTTAGAGACTGTGCAATCTTTCTATAACATTCTTTGCTACGAGACTAGAATCAGCATATGGGAATTGCTCTTTTCCTGCTAAACTGAAGTCATTACTAACTACTCATCTGTGACATGTACTCTTTCTTGTAACCAAGGATTTTAGCTTCACAAAATTTAGAAACTGCCACATTGTTTCTTGGCATCGCTTTCAAATGTGACATCATTTAAATTTTGGAAAACTCTGTTTTAGCAAATACACTAGTGGGTTCTGGGTTAGGGACCAACCACAGCTCATTCTTGCAATCTATACCTTCACATGCCTTTCATTAGAGGCACGTGGAATTACAATGAGGTCAACAAGTGCATTTCAAAATGGGTTATAAAATTACCAGAACATAGAAACGGCTTCTAGTTACTGAAGATCTACATTGAAACACAACTGTGATACGGGGATGAAAAGCTCCATTTTCAGTTTTCTAAATTTCTAAAGTCTTAGGACTATGAGTATTTTTAAAGTATGCAATACTTATTACCAAATACTATATAAATGTATAACCAAAAATATAAATACAAATATACAGATGAGCTTTAATCTACAACAAAATATAGAGGGAACTGTGTCTAAATGATAAAGAATTCAGAGAACCATTATCATTCAGACCCTATGACAGTC
>NW_024345646.1:0-682 GCF_902729225.1 Pteropus medius | reverse complement strand
TAGATGACATTCTGGGTGTTGAGCTGATTTCGGGGGGCCATCGATGGGGTGAGTGTTTGTTGCATGTGGGAGGGGCTGACCATCGGAAGCCGGAGGGCAGACCGTGGTGGCCAGACTCCGAGGCACTGTGCCCTGGGGTCGCCTCTCCTCCCAGCACTCACGCCCTGTGTGGTTCCCTCCCGCGCTGAGTCAGGGCTGACCGTGTGACTACGAGATTACTGAGAGCCTTTTTGGGTTGAACTTTCTCGGGTGGTAAAGACACTGCAGCTCCCCCTGGTCCCTCGGACTGCTCACCTTAGGGAAGCCAAGCACCATTCTATAACTCAAGCAGCTCGGGGCAGACAGAGCCCCAGGGGAGGGAGCTGAGGCCTCCCGCCCCTGGCCAGCACCCGCCTGTCAGCCGTGGGAGCGAGTCACCTCGGAAATGCGCCCTCCAGCCTCCGGCTAACGGATGATTGCAGCTCAGCTAACATCCGACCCTCTGGATTAGAGGACGGGGCTCAGTTCAACGAGGTAGTCTTTCCCCCAGAAGAGTGATGTCTCAGCTTTACACAGGGACTGTCCTGTTCAAGCCCTAAAAGTCCCACATCTTAGGAAACCCCTCGGCCCCCAAACAGACTCACCGGGATGGCTGCTCACCCAAGAGTTGTGACTCCCGGGCTTAACCAGCGACTTCAGCACT
>NW_024345645.1:0-4674 GCF_902729225.1 Pteropus medius | reverse complement strand
CACGGAGTGTGGACACTGGGCGATACAGAGCCACAATTCAGCATGATCTCTTTTCATCCCAGAGGCCCCGGGGCTCCTTCCTAAGGCCTCTGCTCCTTCCTGCTTTCCCCATTGGAAATCAGACTTCAGGACGGAAGCAGACACCTCCCTCTCCCTCACCTTTCTGCCAGGGATGGTCGTAATGGTCCCCGTGGACGCATTCAAAATGAAGAAATGAAGGCTCGAAAGGTGATCGCAAAGCTCATAAGGCACAGAGGCCGAAATCAGACCCACAGCTGTCTGCAGTGTCCCCCAACTGACCTCTTTCCAGCGGGTGACGGCCTCCAGGGACGGAGGGGCCAAAGCATCCCTGGGTACGCTGTCTGTGGGTAGCCTGGAGCTCTGCACGAGGATACAGAGAGGAATGAGACGTCGTTTGTACCTCTAGGGGCTCAAAGTGTCAGTGAGTGCTTCCGCAACTTCCGTACCCCCGTACCCGCAGACGACCGAGCATCGCCCTCAGAGCCCCGAGGCGCCGGGAGGGCCGCGAATTTGCCGCAAGTGAGCCGTATCTCGGAAGTCTGCAGTTCCGGCTAAAAATGGACGTCACTAGAGAGCTTTTTGCCAAATCTACCATATACATATATATGCACATATATGTTCATCTATATGCATATATATGTATATGGTGGATTTTCGAAGGAAACCTGGATGGACCCCTGGTCTACCAGAAAAGGCAGGCCGCTCCCAGCACCTCCACCTCCCCGCTGTGTGGACACCGTGTGTTCCAGAGCCACAATTCAGCAGGATCTCTTTTCATCCCAGAGGCCCCGGGGCTCCTTCCTAAGGCCTCTGCTCCTTCCTGCTTTCCGCATTGGAAATCAGACTTCAGGACGGAAGCAGACACCTCCCTCCCCCTCACCTTTCTGCCTGGGATGGTCGTAATGGTCCCCGTGTACGCATTCAAAATGAAGAAATGAAAGGCTCAAAGAGGTGATCGCCAAGCTCAAGAGGCACGGAGGCCGAAATCAGACCCACAGTTGTCTGCAGTGTCCCCCAACTGACCTCTTTCCAGCGGGTGACGGCCTCCAGGGACGGAGGGGCCAAAGCATCCCTGGGTACGCTGTCTGTGGGTGGCCTGGAGCTCTGCACGAGGATACAGAGAGGAATGAGACGCCGTTTGTACCTCTAGGGGCTCAAAGTGTCAGTGAGTGCTTCTGCAACTTCTGTACTCCAGTACCCGCAGACGACCGAGCATCGCCCTCAGAGCCCCGAGGCGCCGGGAGGGCCGTGAATTTGCCGCAAGTGAGCCGAATCTCGGAAGTCTGCAGTTCCGGCTAAAAATGGACGTCACTAGAGAGCTTTTTGCCAAATCTACCATATACATATATATGAATATATATGTTCATCTATATGCATATATATGTATATGGTGGATTTTCGAAGGAAACCTGGATGGACCCCTGGTCTACCAGAGAAGGCAGCAGGCTTCTGCCCCAGCACTCCACCCTCCCTCTGCCGTGTGGGACACCCGTGTCCAGAGCCACAATCTTCAGCAGGATCTCTTTTCATCCCAGAGGTCTCTGGGCTCTTCCCTTTACAAGGGCTCCTGCTCCTTCCCTGCTTCTCTCAAGATTGGAAATCAGACTTCAGGATCGGAAGTAGGCACCTCCCTCTCCCTCACCTTTCTGCCTGGGATGGTCGTAATGGTCCCCGCGGTACGCATTCAAAATGAAGAAATGAAAGGCTCAAAGAGGTGATCGCAGTCAAGAGGCACGGGAGTGCCGAAATTTCAGACCCACAGCTCTCGCAGTGTCCCCCCAACTGACCTCTTTTCCAGCGGATGACCGCTCCTCCAGGACGGACGGGCCAAAGCATCCCTGGCTACGCTGTCTGTGGGTGGCCGTGAACCCTGCAAGAGGATACAGAGACGAATGAGACGTAGTTTGGACCTCTAGGAGCTCAAAGTGTCAGTGAGCGCTCCTCCAACTTCGCTACCCCAGTACCCGCAGATGACCGAGCATCGCCCACAGAGCCCCAAGGCCCCGGGAGGGCTGTGCATTTGCCGCAAGTGAGCCTTTTCTCGGAAGTCTGCGATTCTGGCTCAAAATGGACGTCACCAGAGAGCTTTTTGCCAAAGCTACCATATACATATATATGCACATATATGTTCATCTATATGCATATATATGTATATGGTGGATTTTCGAAGGAAACCTGGATGGACCCCTGGTCTACCAGAGAAGGCAGGCCGCTCCCAGCACCTCCACCTCCACGCTGTGTGGACACCGTGTGTTCCAGAGCCACAATTCAGCAGCATCTCTTTTCATCCCAGAGGCCCCGGGGCTCCTTCCTAAGGCCTCTGCTCCTTCCTGCTTTCCGCATTGGAAATCAGACTTCAGGACGGAAGCAGACCCCTCCCTCTCCTTCACCTTTCTTCCTGGGATGGTCGTAATGGTCCCCGTGTACGCATTCAAAATGAAGAAATGAAAGGCTCAAAGAGGTGATCGCAAAGCTCCTAAGGCACGGAGGCCGAATTCAGACCCACAGCTGTCTGCAGTGTCTCCCAACTGAATTCTTTCCAGCGGGTGACGGCCGCCATGACGGAGGGCCAAAGCATCCCCGGGTACGCTGTCTGTGGGCGGCCTGGAGCTCTGCAATTTATGACAAGCGAGAGCAATGACGTGTCGTTTGAAAATTTAGGCTCAAAGTGTCAGGAGTGCTTCCAAGAACTTCTGCACTCCCTGCACTCCCAGACTTTGACCTCCCCAGCATCAGCCTCCCTCAGAGCCCCGGGAGGCCTGGAGGGCCGTGGACTTGCCAAGTAGTGAGTCAGATGGGAAGTCTGTAAAAGTCCGCTCAAAATGGACGTCAGTAGAGTGCTTTTTGCCAGAGCTCCCCTAGATATATCTATATCTATATCTGTATCTTAATCTATAGATATCTCTATATCTCTATCTCTCTCTCTTTCTCTCTCCCTCTCACTCTCTCTTTCTATCTACCTATCTATCTATCTATGTATCTGTCTATTTCTTTCACTCTTTCTATATATATATATATAGTGATTTTTATAACAAAAGGCTGTATTTTCCTTAGACGTTTGAGATAAGACAGGCCGTTCCTAGCACCTCCACCTCCCCGGAGTGTGGACACCGGGCGTTCCAGAGCCACAATTCAGCAGGATCTCTTTTCATCCCAGAGGCCCCGGGGCTCCTTCCCAAGGCCTCTGCTCCTTCCTGCTTTCCGCATTGGAAATCAGACTTCAGGACGGAAGCAGACACCTCCCTCTCCCTCACCTTGCTGCCTGGGATGGTCGTAATGGTCCCCGTGTACGCATTCAAAATGAAGAAATGAAAGGCTCAAAGAGGTGATCGCGAAGCTCAAGAGGCACGGAGGCCGAAATCAGCCCCACAGCTGTCTGCAGTGTCCCCCAACTGACCTCTTTCCAGCGGGTGACGGCCTCCAGGGACGGACGGGCCAAAGCATCCCTGGGTACGCTGTCTGTGGGTGGCCTGGAGTTCTGCACGATGACACAGAGAGCAATGAGACGTCGTTTGTACCTCTAGGGGCTCAAAGTGTCAGTGAGTGCTTCCTCAACTTCTGTACCGCCGTAACCGCAGACGACCGAGCAGCGCCCTCAGAGACCCGAGGCGCCGGGAGGGCCGTGAATTTGCCGCAAGTGATCCGTATCTCGGAAGTCTGCAGTTCCGGCTCAAAATGGACGTCACTAGAGAGCTTTTTGCCAAATCTACCATATACATATATATGCATATATATGTTCATCTATATGCATATATATGTATATGGTGGATTTTCGAAGGAAACCTGGATGGACCCCTGGTCTACCAGAGAAGGCAGGCCGCTCCCAGCACCTTCACCTCCCCGCTGTGTGGACACCGTGTGTTCCAGAGCCACAATTCAGCAGGATCTCTTTTCATCCCAGAGGCCCCGGGGCTCCTTCCTAAGGCCTCTGCTCCTTCCTGCTTTCGGCATTGGAAATCAGACTTCAGGACGGAAGCAGACACCTCCCTCTCCCTCACCTTTCTGCCTGGGATGGTCGCAATGGTCCCCGTGGACGCATTCCAAATGAAGAAATGAAAGGTTCAAAGAGCTGATCGCAAAGCTCCTAAGGCACGGAGGCCGAATTCAGACCCACAGCTGTCTGCAGTGTCTCCCAACTGACCTCTTTCAGTGAGTGACCAGCTCCCCAGGACGGAGGCCAAAGCATCCCTGGGTACGCTGCCCAGGGTGGCTCCGGAGCTCTGCAATGATGATTACAGAGAGCAATGAGACGTCGTTTGTACCTCTAGGGGCTCAAAGTGTCAGGGAGTGCTTCCGCAACTTCTTTACCCCCCTACCCGCAGACGACCGAGCATCGCCCTCAGAGCCCCGAGGCGCCGGGAGGGCCGTGAATTTGCTGCAAGTGAGCCGTATCTCGGAAGTCTGCAGTTCCGGCTCAAAATGGACGTCACTAGAGAGCTTTTTGCCAGATCTACCATATACATATATATGCATATATATGTTCATCTATATGCATATATATGTATATGGTGGATTTTCGAAGGAAACCTGCATGGACCCCTGGTCTACCACAGAAGACAGGCCGCTCCTAGCACCTCCACCTCCCCGCAGTGGGGACACCGGGTGTTCCAGAGCCACAATTCAGCATGATCTCTTTTCATCCCAGAGGCCCCG
>NW_024345644.1:0-700 GCF_902729225.1 Pteropus medius | reverse complement strand
ATGCTAGAGAGCTGGGGGATATAGAAGTACCAGCCCAGAGTGGTTTCTAGGGCAGTTAGACCAAAGTGAGTCCTTTGGTGAAACTGCTTGACAAAGACTGAGGCTAGGTTCCCAGGAATTGCATTTCGCCTATCCTTGAACTTCCACTATCCACTGGGGAGGAGGCTCCCCTCTTCAGTCTTAAACCAGGCTTCTTCTTGAGGCGAGTACTTGGGGTCCCATTTAGCTAAGGGACTGGGAAACAAGGAAGCAGTTAGAGATATAGGGCTGGCCATCTCCTTGGCCACAGCCAGTTCGGCAACATGGTCTGCCCTGCGGTTGCCCCGGGCCATTATGGCATCCCCTTTTTGATGTCCTCTGCAGTGCATGACTGCTACTTTCTTGGGGGCCCACACAGCATCTAAGAGTCCTAGGATTTCCTTTCCATATTTTATGTCGTTGCCCTCAGAATTGAATAGACCCTTCTCTTTGTACAGGGCTCTGTGTACATGGAGGGTGGTGAAGGCATACTTAGAGTCAGTGTATATGTTAGCACACACTCCTGCTGCCAGGTGAACGGCACGGGTCAAGGCGATGAGCTCTGCCTTCTGTGCTGAGGTTCCCTCAGGCAGAGGTTTTGCCTCAGTGGTGGAATGTAGGGTCACCACAGCATATCCTGCAAGGCGTTCTCCTCCCCTCACAAAGCAGCTACCATCAGTGT
>NW_024345643.1:0-348 GCF_902729225.1 Pteropus medius | reverse complement strand
GGAAGGAGCCGTGCGTGAGGAAGGAGCCCCTGGGCCTCTGGGATGAAAAGAGATCATGCTGAATTGTGGCTCTGGAACGCCCGGTGTCCACACTGCGGGGAGGTGGAGGTGCTAGGAGCGGACTGTTTTCTGTGGTAGACCAGGGGTCCACGCAGGTTTCCTTCGAAAATCCACCATATACATATATATGAATATATATATGTATATATATGTATATGGTAGCTTTTGCGAAAAGCTCTCTGGTGACGTCCATTTTGAGCCAGAATCGCAGACTTCTGAGAAAAGGCTCACTTGCGGCAAATGCACAGCCCTCCCGGGGCCTTGGGGCTCTGTGGGCCATGCCCGGTC
>NW_024345642.1:0-548 GCF_902729225.1 Pteropus medius | reverse complement strand
ACACACATATATAAAAAATTTGTTTGTTTGTTTGTTTGTTTGTTTGTTTATTTTAAACCAGAACAGCTGAAAAATATCTAAGCAGAGCTCAGGCTCTACTGAAGTCTTTCCTCAGTGTCCTAGGGAAGTTTTCTCAACGTAAATGTATGAAAGCAGTACTGAACTACAGAGTATATAATCTGAAAATATCCTGGCAAACTTGAACATCTATACGTATGATTAAATGATCACTATTTATGGAATGCTTCTTATCTACCAGGAACTTTAAGAACATTTTCTCATTTAATCCTTTCAACAATCTTTGGAGATAGGATCCTTCTATCTCCTACAGATAAAGAAAACAGCTTTCTACTTACCCAAGATTATGCAGCTGGTGAGAGGTGGAGCTCATTTTTAAGCCTAAAACAATCTAATTTCAAAAAATTCATGCTTTCTACAACATACTATCTCCCGAGACGTTCTCTAGACAGAGATGCTTATGGTGTGAGAAATATGTCGTAGGAAGCAATACTTCCAACTAAAATTCCTACAGCACTTGAAATTAATAT
>NW_024345641.1:0-724 GCF_902729225.1 Pteropus medius | reverse complement strand
GAGACTGGTGTGGCAGGCAAGTGGGGGTGGAGAGAAAGGCTCGGGAGAGAGCTAAGTGGCTTATTGGCCCTGGCCTCTTTTCCCCAGCCTTGCAGCCGCAGGGCTTATGCAAGGGTGACTTTTGTTCTTTGGTGAGTGAGCATTCTGCCTGTCCTGTCTTAGGGACCCTACTGGTTGCAGCTCTCTGGGGCAGTGCCCCTCCCATTCATGGGTACACGCTACAGGGATGGGATCCAAAGAGGAAGAAGCCCTGACAGGAAGGGATGGAGGACTCAGTTTTTCCATCTGTACGATGGCAAACTATAGAAGGCACTTACGGGAGGGGCAGAGATCCAAGTGCTGCCGTAGCGAAACCTTGCTGTGCACTTGCTGCTCGAGGGTTACAACTCCGAGGACAGAGGAAGCCACTTAGTGCCTCTATGGCAGTAACAGCAAACAGTTAGTAATGGCAATAACAGTTCTCTGAACAGGAAGGGCTCCTTCTCCCAGGACATGTGGGAGCCGAGGTCCTGCTCCCCAAGGAGGGCCTTCAGTGGAAGCTGAAGGTTATGGGCAGCAGGCAGCCTCCCCAACTCACCTTCTTCAGCCCTTTTCTCTAGCAACTAAGAGCGCTCACATTCGAATCAGAAAACAGCCCCAACCATCGCAAACTCACACGGTCTGACACCAGAATATGATAAAGTGAGCCGATCGCCTTGCCGCTCCACCCTCAGTTTCCTTTCCC
>NW_024345640.1:0-318 GCF_902729225.1 Pteropus medius | reverse complement strand
GGTGTGCTATGGGGAGGTGGGGAGAGAGGGTGTATGCATGGAATGTAATCTGAACTGTATCTCATCTTTGAGACCTAGCTGACAAAGCCCTGGGCTAGTGATTCGACAAACCTGGGGTCAAGCACGTTTATAGCTATGTGACCTTAAGCAAGTGATTTTATCTCTTTAAGTCTCGATTTCTTTAAGTATAAATCGTATAAACCAAGAACAATAATACTACCCATCTCACTGGTTGTCATTAGAGTTAAAAACTATATATATATATGTCATATATATATATATATATATATATATATATATATATATATATATATATAT
>NW_024345639.1:0-472 GCF_902729225.1 Pteropus medius | reverse complement strand
TTTAAACAGAGTCAGAGAAGGCCTTTCCAAGAAGGATGTGGAGGGGAAGAGTGAGGAGATTTCTCTTCAGCAGCTGGGAGCTTCTGCCCTCAAGGAAACCATCTAAGCTTCCAAGAGCCTGGCACCTGTTGGTGGCATCTCAGCCAGTGTCCAGACAGCTCCCCGGGGCATCTTCTGACACTGACCAGGGATGAGGTCGGCCAAGGACCATGGTGGCTCTAAACTGGGGCTGGGGCTCCCAGAGGAAACCCAACAGCAGACGCCACGGGCATCGTGAATGTGTAGAAAGTCGGGGGAAACCGCTTCAGAGGGACGCTTCCTTCCTCACTGCTGACTCTGCCCCTTAAAACCTCTCTGTTCATTCTTATTCCACCTGAAGACACTGTGTTTCTGAAGGGTTATGGTGACACTTCTGCCTCCGGTTGTCCCTGGAACAGCCCCACTTGCTTGTCCTTGAGAAACTTCCAGAACT
>NW_024345638.1:0-12800 GCF_902729225.1 Pteropus medius | reverse complement strand
GATGGCTCTCTAAGCCTCACTTTCCCCATCTGTAAAACCCTCCTCGTGGAGGGGAGCTGGCATAAAGGGCAAAAACAAATACAAAGCACCGATTACAAGGCCTGATTCTTAGATGGCATCAGCCAGTGGGGAGTTTTATTTGCCGAAAAACTAGCCAAAGATCTCATTTTTACTAGTGCTTAAAGAAACAGCTAATGTAAAAACATCTTAAAATTTTAGTTAATGCCAAACACTGACTTTTAAAAATGATTTTTCTCATCCTTTTATCCTAATAATAATAAAAACACAAAATGTTTACTGTCCTGCATTGTCCTAAGCATTTAGATCTCCCAGGCAATCCTGTGGGGGTAGGTACTGAATTAGCCCTCCCATTTTACAGTTGAGAAAAATCAGCCACAGAAAAATTAACATGGCCAGGGGCACACAACTCATTAAGAATATTCCTTTAGTTTGCATCTCCTTTCATCTGCCTCATCCTCTCTTTTTCATTGTCTCTAGGTCCTTGACAAGTTGGTGAGACAAACCCGCTACAGTAAGCCTTTGTCTTGTTCTCCCTCTCCATCTCCTTATCAAACTAGAAAGTCCAGGCATTTACAAATTTCCACTCCTCCATCTGCTTTCGATACAGTGCTTTGCAGGGCCTAACCCTTTCTAAGGCAAAGGCCTTGAGCAGAAGCAACAAGCTGTGATCTGGAGATATTGGGTAGGAAAGAAGTAATTCTTGACAGCGGGGTGGGGAGTGGGAATGCTTGAATGAAGTCCTGAAACCTACAGAAATGGTGTTGTGGTACACTGCAGCTGCCGGCTGACCCCGGCCCAGAATGCACCCTGAGAGATCTTTTCTGAGTTTTCACGATGAAATAGATTCTCTTCAGGTCAGGCAAGTAGGGGAGGACCAGCGGGATGTGTAACCAGAGAGGTGACATCCTGTGCCTGGGAAAGCTCCAGTGCCCCCACTGGGAGAGCATAATGGCAGGCACCCACCAGAGCAGAAACTGGGGAACCAGACCGTCCTCTGCCCCTCTCACATTCCCCCTTCCCCCAGGAAGAAGGAAGTCAAGTGGATGAAGAAATGGGGAAGTCGGAGCTGATCCTGCAGTGGCTTCTAGGGGGGCCTACAGTACAGTTGACTCTAATCCGCAGTGAGACAAAGCCTCTGCCATAAACCTGATTAGCAAGAAGGTTCTGGAAACATTTCCTGAGGGTGCAGAAAGGGAGAAGGAGTATTGTGCATACTGTTTTGCATCTCAAAACAATCTCACTCACGTAGGCTGTTTTTCAGTGCTGGGTCTTTTTCCTTGTCTGTGCATTTCCCCAGGCTCAGGGCGTGGTATTTGCGACTAGTTTCGGCAGCACGGGGGCCCTTGGTATTCAGGGTCAGGTGCCATTTTGAAAACTGCTCCAGCTACCTAAATCTTCCATATTTCCGATGTAACATAGAAGCGCACTTTGATGCCTTGTGCTGAAAAGGCTCCTTTCACAACACAGAGTTCGATTTTTAAAATTTAACCTTCAGAATTTAGAGATCATGGTGTTTTGTTTTCGACAGGGGCCTCCTTAGCAATCACTTTGATAATTTAGAAAAATAAGGAACATGAAAGTAAAAGAACTTCCTCATTGACAGGCGATAAGTCAATAGCTGAGCTTGAACTTGACTTATTTTTCTAAGAGGGGAGACGTTGTACTCTATAAAACTCCAGATAAATTAACCTCGACCAAGCAAATATTCCTATTATTTGATTTGGGTGCGCACAAAAATTATAGCGATGAAAAAAGATGCCTATCACAGTGAAGAAAGTTTTTTTAAAAAATCACTTAAGGGTGCTTTACCTCCCACCCAAGTCACGGAGACCGTCTTGGAGGAGACAAAGAGCATTGGGTGGGGTGAACGCCCTCTACTGGCCTGAACGCTGAGTCACACGAATCTCACCGCTGCAGTGGGCGAGGCTCTCCTGCGGGGTACACCGCACCCTTGCTAGGTGATGGCTGCATCGAACAAAGCCAGACTCAGAGTAAAGGAATGCCTGTCCCCTTAGGTCCCACTCAGGCCCTTAGTTGTCCCGCTCCGCTCCCCAAGAGCTAGTTTGCGCGGCTGTTGCAAAGATCCATTAAGATAAAATAGACATAAAAGGGTAAGGTGCATTATGAAGGACGCGTTGGAGGGTGGGGTTTTGCCGGTTTTATATTTCGACCCTCGTTGCAATTAGGGTGCATCGGTAGACGTGGGGGCGGGGGAGGGGCACATGCCAGTCAGGCCGTGGGACACGGTGCGGGAGACGCGAAGGAGTTAAGCAGGCCGGCGGGTGACATCACCTCATTTACATAGGAGCGCTCTATATAGCGGCACGCGCTGCGCCCCACCCGGCACTCCGCGACCGACAGCCACTGAGCCCATCGACTCTCTCCTCGCTGCCTCGCGCCGGTGAGCCCCGGGGCCCCTGCCTCTCGCCCTCGGGAGGGTCCCCTTCCCACCCGGTGCCCGCATCCCTAAAGCCGAGCCCGCGTGGCTCTCCGGGGAGAGGCTCCCTTGGCGGGGAGCTGGGGGATGCCAAACCCTTCAGATGCGGGGGAATGGGGTCGGGAGCTGGGGGATTAAAAAAACCCCGAAACTGGCATATTACTATGCAGCTGCGAGGGAGCATTTTTCCCTTAGGCCCGAAGGCATTTTACATTACCTCTTAGGCAGTGATGAATCCGGTCCTATGTTCCAGCTCACACCCACCCAAGCCCGGAGCTGCAACAATTAGCATTTTTCCTCTAGCATCTGACAGCTTCGTGGGCTGTATCGGTCCAGGTTTAACGTGTCTGGGCTGTGAAACGTTTAAAAAGTCCTTCGTGCAGGGGAATGTGTGCCGAGGCTGCCGAAATGCCCCCTCGCTGCAGAGGAGGCTGATCTGTGGCTGCGGGGGCAGCTTTGTGCGCGGCCCGCTGCATTGTTGCACGGGAGAGAGGAAGCGGGGTGGGGCGGTGGTCGGAGGCGCCGGCAGCAGCGCCGCCTTTGTGACGAGGAGAGAGCTGCATGGGCTGCACGTTTGCAGGGGGGAGAGGTACCTATAGAAAACGGAAACGCTGCAGCCTTGGCTCCATTTTAAGAATTTGTACTCGATTTTCTCCCCCTTGAACTTGGAATGGCTTCACTGTTCTCTACTCCTCCTAGCCAGATTTTAATGGTGAAATGCTTCTACAGTTAGCAGCCCCACAGCAGTCAATGTCATTCTCAAAGATTCGACCTCCTGATGTGATCGGTCTTCCCAGTCGCCCCCCTCTCCGCGCATTTCGAAATATTAAAGGTGGGGGGGGGACCTTTTTTTTCTGTAGAAAGATCTTTATCCCCGAACGAAAGCGGAAGGAGGTGGAGGTGGGGTTTCAAACAGGGTATGGGAGGGCAAAAGCGCATTTCTAAGCCGAGAGAAGAGAACGAGAGCGAACAGAGGCTTCGCTCTCAACCTCTCTCCTGGCTTTGTATATGCAGCTTCCTCCGCAACCATGTCTGACAAACCCGATATGGCTGAGATTGAGAAATTCGATAAGTCGAAATTGAAGAAGACAGAAACGCAAGAGAAAAACCCACTGCCATCAAAAGTAGACACCCCATGAGAAAGAAGCCTGGGCGGGAGTGGCGGGTGGGTAGGAGGGAGGATGGGGAGGGGCCGGGGAGGAAAGGAAAGGGAGGAGGTGGGGGGGGAGGAGCCGACAGTTTGATGATGAACGTGGCCTGGAAAGGTTAATTAAAAATTGTTTTGCAGCCAACAAACACAGGGCTTTTTAATAATTTGATGGAATGTTTCATATACCATATTAATGTTAAAAAATGTTCCATTTAAAATAAACCGTGATGAAATGCCTATTGTTAACTTGTAGAACTTTTATGATTCGGAAAGATGGTTTGAACGAAAGTTCTATAATCTTACACTAGGCTACACTGGATCTACCTAACCGGACGCCCCTCAATCTCTCTCTTTTTCTCTCGCAGCGATTGAACAGGAGAAGCAGGCAGGCGAATCGTAATGAGGCGCGCACCGCCAATATGCACTGTACATTCCACAAGCATTGCCTTCTTATTTTACTTCTTTTAGCTGTTTAACTTTGTAAGATGTAAAGAGGTTGGATCAAGTTTAAATGATTGTGCTGCCCCTTTTTCACATCCAAGAACTACTGACAACGATGGCCGCACCTGCCTCTCCCACCTGCCTGTGGCTGGCAGGGAAGGAAAAGAACTTGCATGTTGGTGAAGGCAGAAGCTGGGTGGGACGATGGAGAAATCTAGAGTGAAAACCAAGTTGGTCCAAAGTGTCCCGCAGGCTGTAAAATGCAGTTTAATCAGAGTGCCATTTTTTTGTTCAAATGATTTTAATTATTGGAATGCACAATTTTTTTAATATGCAAATAAAAAGTTTTAAAACCTGGCCCGGTGTGTGACTGATGTCTGGAAGGGTGGGGGTGGAGGGGATGCTTACTCGCAGGTGAAACCTTTGGAAAAAGGGCCCGCCTCGTGGTCTCACTGGGGAGGGATCAATGACAAACGTTTCGGTAATTGGGGTAAATTCTCAGAAGTCATTAAAATGAGTTTTCACCCGAGTATGTGAAGTAACCTCATCGATGCTAGAGAATGGAAAATCATTTCCTTAGGCCGTTTGAATTCCTGATATGAATTGTATGAAAACATACATTAAAAATATACTTACCTTCATAGGGTTTCATCATGAGGGGGGTGATAACAGCACAATGCTTATTTTAGGCATCGAATTGAACTTGGTTATTTAGCCAATCGCCAGCATCAACACAGTATGTAAGCAGCCTTGTCAGAAAAGGCACCTTTTTAAACAGGTGCTTTATGAAAATTCAAGACGTTTTTTCTCAATCTAACGGCTGGTTCCAATGAAAGCCGCATTTGCGTTTAGTGAATGGAACTTTAAAATTACTGATTTCTCTTAATTTGAATAGATTTCAAAGACTAGACACAACAAGGCTGACATTTGTGCTAGGTTTAAATCCAGTAGGATTTAATTGGCTCAGCTCCAGTGCTTTTCTCGGGTCTGGTAACTTCTATTTAAACAACGGGTAAAAGCCAAGCGTTTGTTTGGGGACATTTAATGTGCAGAAAGGAAAATGAGCTACCAGTTAAGTGCAAAGAGCACTTAAGAATGGTAGCGCACCCGATATCTCGGCGAAGATTCACGATGCAGATGTCCAAGAAGTTAAACTTTCCCCCCAAAACTTAACGAAAACGCCCTTTTTGAAGAAGAGAGGAGGAGGGCAGATGGTCGATCATTATTAAACGGGTTGATTTCCTTTGCTCAACACTTATTTTGAGAACTACACAGGAAGCCATTTACCTGTGGTTGAGACAGTCAACCACACCAGCTAGTAGCCTTGCAAGGGAAGGGATGTGTGCCGGGGGCTGCAAAACTTGAGTTGCCACAGCCTGATTGGTCGCTGGAGAAAAGACAGTGGTGAGCACAAAGGTGTGGGGGCCTGCCCTCCAGCCCTGCATTTTCTTTACCTGCTTGCAAGGAAGGGTGTGGGCAGAGTGAAAATGCCCAAGGCGCAAAGATAAACCAAGCCCTATTCGTTTTTGCTGTGTGCACTTTTCGAACAATGCAAAGATGAAATTAGACTTTAAGAAATTAACACAAGTAAAGTGTTCCTCAGTTTAAAAATAAAAACGAGCATTAAGGGGAAAGGATGATTCATGAAATGAAGAGGAAGAGAAGACCCTTCCTGGGAGGCTAAAGCTAAAATGTAGCTAATAAATAAATAAATGAAAAACCTGGTGATGATTGAATTTTGGCTGCTTGGTGTGCGGAATGGTGTGCGGAAGTGTGATACGGCTTCTGTACGTATCACACTGTACACTTAACTGCTGCGCATAGAGACGGAGGATGGGAGAGGCTACCTTTTCGTTTTTCAATTCGGTGGGGGAAGAGAATTCTTTTTCCTTCCCAGGAAAGAATATTCTCAGAAGGGCCGGGAGTATTTATGAATCAGCTTGGGAATGCACACTGATATTTAGGAGCTTGGAGATGATGGTCTTTTTCACAAGACAGGAATGGGTCCTGAGGTTTGCCATAAGTTACAAATTCGTCATTAGAATGGGCTATCGGTCCAATTAAAGGAGCCTAGGCTCTGTGTCTTTCACCCCTCCCTCCCAGGAGGAAAGAGGTCAAGGGAGCTTTACAGAACCAAAGGCCACAGAGTCCTGTCTGGAACTTCCGCAAATTTTGAATTGATCACACGGAATAAAGCAAAAATAGAGGAAGTAAAAAGAAGCACACCGAAAGCTCTAGGGACAGACTCTTTCATTACTAAATCTCACAAATTCCTTAACCACCGCAAACACGTTTTCAGTCTTCCAAAGGATAGAATTCTCAAGCTACTTTATTCTTCCAGGAGAACAACACAAGTCTTGGGCTATGTCTGTGGGGATCGTTGAATGGGGTGGGGATTGAGTGTGTATGGGGGTGGGAAGCATGCAAGGCCCTAACAAACTCGGATCTCCCCGCCCAGGGCCTCTTGCAGCCCTCAAAAATCGCATCCTCTCCCACACTGTGGCAGTTAGATATTGTCTCCTTTAGATGCATCAGGATGAAAATAAATTAATAAATGCACCAGGAAGATATGTTTGTTTTTCTAACTCCACAAGACACAAGAATAAAACAATTTTCTATTCTTTCTCAACGTATGGGGCCAATTTTGTGCTTACTAGAAAGAACAGTGCATTTTGGAACCAACATTATGGCCAAAACATAAAAATAAAAAAATCTTGAGCCTTTCTTAGTTCAAGTATGTAAATCGAAAAAATTGTTTCATAAAGTCGAAAGCACTTAAAGTTCGCTTTACCTTAGCAACACCGGCCTAGCAAGAAAGTAAAAAAATACTCTCCCCCCACCCCGGCCCCAATTTCTCACTTTTAAGAGTGGCTTACACTGCGATCTAAGAGACTTAAATCACCAATTTGAAGTTCGACTATATTTTATTTGCATGTAAAGAGAAGAGACTAAATTACAAATTTAAGACAATTTATACAATGAAGTCAGGTAAGGAGAAAATATTTACCTGGCTTATTTTTTTCCCTTGGATTCTTATAGAGCCTCTTCTCTCTTTAGTCACATCATCTTGGTGGTATACCATCCTTACTCTTGGCTTCTGAGACATTTGTGGGCAGGGTCTTCACACTCTATGTTCATTTGTGTATTCTTCCTTTTAGGTCCAATAGTCTCTTGCATAGTAATGGAGCACATATTAGGGCTTCAATATACCCTTTCTCCCTCTTAATCGGTGGAGACTTTACTTAGCTTGTTTCAGGGTACCTTTGCAACTGTGAATGTCATGCTAAATAGCACAATTTTAAATATATTTTAACGAACATATTTAGAGAGCTTTGAATGCTAATTTGCCACCGTCCTTGATTGTGCTGAATTTGAATCAATGCTTATAGCCAACCACATATTATTGTGTTAGAGCTCTGGGTCATTAGTTCACTCCACCAATATTTATGGACTGCCCAGTATACGCCCAGTATTTTATTTGCCAGTGATAAGGTCGTAAATAAAGAGACGTAGTCCCTGCCTTCATGTGTCACCACTTGGTTACAGATGCCTTTTCATCTGGATCTGAGTGGAAAATGCTAAATTATTCTTTGCCATTTTTAGGGTGAACACTAAACCTAAGGGCTTTGCATTTTTAACTGTGTTCAGATCTATTCTTTGTATCAGTGAGGATTTTTTCCCAAATGTATCTATAATGATTACATTCAAATCCCTCCAAAAGCTCAAGGGTGAGTGAAATTTGATGAAAACCAACTGATTCTTTGCTCCACAATCAAATATTTTATCAGCGTAGAAAGACTGGGCATTATAACTCTTGTGCGTTGTCTTGTGATAACCCTTTATGAGGCATGCCCAAGATTTAGGAATGGATTGAATGGATATTATTTTAAAATCTATTTTTCTAGGATTTTCTGATTCAGATGCCGAATTTCCAGAAAGACTTCTTATTGCTAAATCATTACCCTTCCTCTGTCAGCCTTGTTTCTCCAATTGGACTGAAAGATTGTCGGAGGCAGAAGTGGTCACTCGAATTTTGAAACCCTAAGAGGATGCAGCAAAATGATGAACACGTGAGGATATCCATAAATATAGCGCCTCGCTGACTGATGGCTGGGTCACATTTGTTTAGTAGGATTCCACATCTTTGAGCTTCAGCAGAGAGGGACAAGTTGTGTTCATGATCTATTCAAAGCAGTCGGAGCTATTCCTGTCACATTATTGTCAAACCACAGGAAATTATGCTTTTCCTTATTACCACGCTGAGCTCTGTAAGTGGCTGATACCCTTTGCTACACAGAGACTTTGTGATAGTGTCTTCTTGAAACAAAACTATTTAGTAAGATTAAAAAAATATGTATATATATATATATATATATAGAGAGAGAGAGAGAGAGAGAGAGAGAGAGAGAGAGAGCCGTCTAGTTATTTCAACTTAAAGTAATGGCTTGTGTAGAGCGTGGAAAAAATCATTTTTATTTATTCAACTAACCTTTATTGAGAATCTCCTGTGTGCCCAGCTCTTTTCTAGTTGCCGGGAATAGGAAGATGAATCAGCCTGGGCCTGATGGAAGAGGCAGACCCATATGACTGACTAGCCATCTATAGCGGGAGCTACAGATCTGTTCATTTACCTGGCAACTATTCACCGAGCTCTATTTTTGCCAGCTAATGTGTTGGGCTGGGAGAGAAACTGGAAGCAGATTGTGACGGGCTCTTATGCCTGGCTAAGGAGTTTGAAAATTACCTTTAGGCAATTAGGAGGTATCAGAAGTAAAATCGTTTAGCCCACATGAGACAGCTTGCAGACACTTCCTGTTCAGAATGCAGCTCTATGGAAGGAAGGGCAAAGAAGCAGCTGTCCGTACTTGTAATCGAAAAAAGATTATCGGTGTAACATTAACCTCGTTTGATAAGGTAATAAATCACACTTTTATTGATATTGTTTAGTCTACATTTCAGTAAGACAGGCCGTAACACCTCCATATTGTAAACACTTTCCATGTTCATTTGCTACCCATTTTTATATCGGTATGGACAGACGGTTAATATTTTGAAATGGTTGAAATTACATTTTTTGTTTCGTGGGATCACTGAGGTTTGCAGGGCCTCATAGTAGGGTTTGCACATTAAAAGCTGATCTTCCATCATGTGTAGTATCCTGAAACTGCTGTAACAAACTACCACAAACTTGGTGGCTTAAAATAACAGAAATTCATTCTCTCACAGTTCCAGGGGCCAGAAGTCCAACATCAAGGTGTCAGCAGGCCACATGCCCTCTGGAGGCTGTAGGGGAGGGTCCTTCCCGCCTCTTCCAGCTTCTGGTGCCTCCAGCGGCTCCTTGGCTTGTGGCTGCATCTTTCCAATGTCCATCTTCATCTTCTCGTGGCCTTCCCTTCTGTGTTTTTTCCTTTTCTGTCTCTTCTAAGGACACCTGTCATTGGATTTAGGACCCACCTGGATGATCTCATGTGAAGATTCTTAACTACATCTGCAAAAACTTTTTTCAAACAAGTCGACATTCACAAGTTCTGGGGATTTGACCTGGATAGGGCTTGTGGGGGGTGAGGGCCACCATTCAACCCGCTAAGGATGGTGACCAATAGGTCTTCCAGTAGGGCACTGAGCCACCATGTTTGAAGTGGCGAAGTGGTAGTCAGCACTCTGCGGGCAGGGACCTTTTACTGAACGATTGGGAGATAATTGCAGGTTTTTTTGCATTCATCAGAAAGTTTCTCCATGATATAAATATTAATATGGAAAAGTTTATGGGAGCCGTGAGTGGAGATAAAGGGGCGTGGAACATCAAAGGTTTGGGGCTGATTATATGTTTACTGTGATTACAGAAATAAATAGCACGGGTGGTCATAGAAGAAAACAATTGTGCTGGTACAGTAATTTAAAATGTCCTCAAGGTGAGTGAAAAATACCATCTGGGAATATAAGTATATTTACTATTATAACTAGTTGGAGAGGCCAGTCTTGAAAATTGAAAATAAAATAAAATAAAAAAGAATATAATCCGGATTATTCGAAGAAAGGATTATAATATATGACCCTAAACTGGTCATTTGAACAATTCTTGTTAACTTGAGCTAGGAAGATGAGGGCACCGTGAGTTCATATAGGCAAGCAGAAATCTTCGAAGCCGTACATCCATGCCCATAGTTTGCCTCTAGGATTCCACCGACTTTCTGTCTAAAAGCCCCGTGTTATAATGGAGGTGCATGAGTACACATATGTGCCCGCCAAGAACAAATACAGTAGCAACTAATGTTTTGAACCTTCATCCAATCAGGGCTGCTTTTCTGAAATAGGTCATGACGTTTCCCAGCAGGAGAGATAGATACCAAAAAGTAAATCTGTTTAGGTCCTCAACCCAACTTGAATTCTTCAGATTAGAAGGTGAGGTCAATTGAATCTAACGCAGACATTAAGATCTGGCCGTCCCGAGGGAGGCCGCTCCACACTTAGAAGCACATTCCTTTGAAACAGCTGTGATTTATTTTCTCTCTCCCCCTTCCTGGAAGCTGGCACCGATATATGTTGACGTCTATGTACGTTCAGAATTTCTTCAGCATTTGGCTTGACAGATGTGACTTGGGCCCCTGATGCCACGCTTTGTACCGCAGGTGATTCCAATTAAGGCTTCATTAAGGCCTGAGGGTACTTAGGGCTTTTGGTTGAGGGGCCAGATGAACAAAACTGTGAGGGGCGTCAGCTTAGCCAAGGAAAGAAGGCTGAGGGAGCCGGCTCTAAACCAGACCGCTGACGGCCATTCTCACCTTTACTCCCTGACCCCAGTGCCACCTCGCTGGGGCCACACCCTACAGCGTGGTTTTCAAACCACACGCCGTGTCCCCCTACAGTTTCAGGAAATCGATTTAGTAGATTCTTGCCAGAATTAAAAATAAAAATTAAAACACAACGACCACAACAACGAACAAGCCAAAACAAATCATTAAAGAGAAACACAATGCAAGTGACCAGACTCACCTGCACGGTAAGGCTATGTTTTGTTTAATCAAACTTTTGTTTCAGTTGTTTACGTGGGAGTGTGTGTGTGTGTGTGTTTACTCGCCTGTGATGTAAAATGTTTTTCTCAGTGTGAGTCAGAGTCACATTTATCAAGACATCCATTCTCCACCTGTGACTCCTCATGACCTCATTTCCTCTCTCTCTTCAATCTGGCTTCCACTCTAATCAACCACTTCATGTGGACTTTAATCCGCTACCCCCTCGCGCTCCCCAGAAGTCATCCTGCACACCCCAGTCCCGAGTCTACCCGGGGCTTATATTTTCCATTCCTTCACCAGGCTCCCCAGTGTGAACAGACAGAATGACACCCTTCCACGCTGTCACCAGTAAACTTGTCACCTGTTCATGGTCTGCTCCCTGCTGGCTTTGCAACTTTGCATTCACTTCATAACTTCTCTGAGCTTCACTTTTCTCATCTGCAAATCGGAGGAGGGATCGGTCCTAACACGTGGGCTCGCTGCGAGGGTCGAAGGAAATATAGGCACCTGCTACATCCTAGGTGCTCATTCTAGATGGTCGCTTTTATAATAAGGACATAACCACGGTACAAGGATCAAATTCAGGAAATTCGACATCAGTCCAATGCTACTATTAGCTAATATAAAGTCCATATTTAAATTTTGCCATTTGTTGCGTTAATGTCTTTTTCTGCAGCTTTCTTCCTCCTCACCAGGGATCCAGTCCAGGATCACAGATTGCATTTAGCTGTCATGTCTCTTTAATGCGAAACAATCCCTCCACTGTTCTTTGTCTTTGAAGACATTCACAGTTTTGAAGAATACAGAGCAGCTGCTTTGTAGAATTTCTCTCAGTTTGGGTTTGCCTGATGGTTTTTCGTGATTAGAATCAGATAATTTTGATAGGAAAACCCCGTAAGGAACGTTGTAGCCTTCTCGGTGCCTCTCATGGGAGGCATATCACGTCAGTTTGTCCCATTCATTGAAGATGACTTTGATAGCTTGTTTAAGTCGTTGCCACCAGGTGTGCGTACTATGAAACCATCATTTCCACCTTTGTAATTAATAAGTAACCTGTGGGGAGATTGTTTGAGACAAGTCACCCGTTACTCATTAAACTTTCACCAAATAGTTTTGGCGTTTATTGATGATTCTTGCCTAAATCAATTATTTTTATGATGTGAGCAAAAAGGCAGATTTCTAACTTTATCATTCCTTCTAATGTGACTTATTTTTGTGTGTTCCACCTTATGTGTATAAACCAATGAATGCAATTTTAGAATTTATATGCTAACAGTATTAAAAATAAAAGCAGCTTATCTATGTAGACCTGTGGGCTTGTTCTGCTAGAATCACTCTTATAGAGAGACCTTGTTATAAGAAATATTTTCAAAGGCCCCTTCCAGATATGGCTGATACAGGCCTGTGCTGTCATTTTCTCTTTAAGAAATGGGGCCTGTATTTGTTTTTGTTTTTTGTTTTTTTGGTTTTTTTTTTTTAAGATTTTTATTAAAACTTAGCTAACATACAATATTGTATTAGTTTCAGGTATACGTCATAGTTATTTGACATTTATATACCTGAAGAAGTGATCACCATGATAAGTCCAGCAACCATGTGACACTGTACAATGCTATCACATTATTTTTGACTATATTCCCTGTGCTTATCCCCCATGGCTTGTTTGTTTTGTACCTGGAAATTTGAAACTCTTATTTAGCTTAGGGCTTGCTTGCAACCAACATTCTCACATGTTATG